>NW_027175820.1:16833816-17088816 GCF_023055335.1 Clinocottus analis | reverse complement strand
TCGACTAATTATTATTTTCAAATTCAAGAGCAGACATCTCTGAAAGTAAAAATGGGATGTATTTTAATATTTTTTATAATTATTCCAATGATGATGTTTTACTTTGGTACAGACGTTTTCATCTCAAAGAGGTTAGCATCCATGGCAACATAACATTCTGCTCCTCCACCTCAAAGACGTAAATCATACATCATTTTAAAAAATCACACAAATTTACCTGCGATGATAGTGGAGAAATCACATAAGACTAACAATAACTTGCAACCTATTCAGTCCTCTTTGAGACAATCTTCTGTCTGTCCACCAGCACGTTGTGTATCTGAAAACCTGTGACTCCGTCAAGGAGCAGCTGAAGGGTCACGTGCATCACATTGAGATCCCCCAGAATGCCGCTCTACCGGGTGTAACCGCTCTGGGTGGCTCCAATGACCATCTGGAGGCAACAGACTTATGAAGGGACATAGAGGAGAACAGTAAAGACAGACATAACAAGTGTGTTCTGTAGGTAACAATTAATTATGTGGCGAAATAAAATAACAAATGGAGATGGTCACCCCTATAACACTGCCCAAAGAAAGATACTTATATGATTTTATTGTATTACAAGGCATCTTTTCTTCCATCATTGACTAAATTAGCAAGATTCAAGACCTATACATGTAATAGTTTTTATCTGCTTAGCTAATTGGCAACTGGGGCTCTCATAGCACTTAACTGATATTTATATTTTATATATTTTTTGTCTGATTTTGTCTGATTATTCATCCATGCACTTGATGACAGTCAGTTGTATGTATGGTTGTATTCTCGCGAGCCCTGTTTACTACAAAGTGAAGGGATAAAGACAAGATTAGTTTATTAAATTATGTTTTTGTTACATTTTTCAGGAGGCATATTGAGAACATCCCCGCAGGGTCTTTCCCTAATAGGGAGATCCTAACTCACAGATAAACAGATGGTCACTAATGTAGATGTCACGGCTTTTAAGAATCTATAATTATGCCGGATAAAAATGCATGTTTTTATTTGGGAAATTAAGGCATCTACTTTGTCAAATTGTTTAATAAGTAAATATGAAAGCATTTTAACAACTAATACCAACAGCAGAAGTTACTAATATTCAACTGGAGGTAGGCAGTTAAAAGGGAAGTATAAATAATACAAAGTACTGTATATTTAGCCCATTTGAAGAATTTTCCCAGTTGACATTTTCAAATTTTCCATCAAAGAATGTTAAAAACTACATAAACAAATAATTACATTACATAGAAGTCATTTAAAAGTCTGTGTTTTTTGTAGAAGCTGATATGAAAAACAGATGCATGTTTAATACTTTAATACAAACAGGAAAGCAATAGTACCTTTCTTATTTGCTCATATCTACAAAGGTAGATCTACTGAATCATGCTTTTACAGTCAATACAACTTTGACAGCGATACTGTACTTGATGAATGGAGCCAGTGGAGGCAGTGGAAGCATTACAGCAATTTGGTGAGAGTAAGATAGAGGACAGCATCGCACACTGTGCCCAACGGGGCCGAGAGTGGCATTATTTTCCATAAATCACATTCATGGCCCATGATATCAAAAAATCTAATCCCTAGAGAATAATAAAAGCCTTTTCACAATTTTTTTTACTTCGGCTATTAAATGCCGTCAGCGTTAGTGAAAAGAAACTTTACTTACTAGGGAAACTTTAGTGTCCCGGTGTTAAAGCTGATCATGCATTTATCAGTGCAATTGCTTAAGGTGAATGGGTGGGTGTTCCTTTGGATACTGCAGTCGAGTTCATCCCAAAGGTACTTAATAGGATTAGGATCAGGAGATTGCAGTGGCAAGATCATTAATATACTTTTAAGTGAATGTTATTCAAGTCATCTTGGATGATTCTGACAACATTAGCTTTCTGATAACTCCCATCATCTCCTTGGGAATACATGATGGCCACGAATGGATCAAGACAGAAAAGACATGCTTCTGACAGGTCCCTTATACATATTCGTGTTTCTATCACAAACAGAAGTATATCTAAATAACAATGTAGTACATTAGAGCTGGATGGATTGAGTCCATCTGCCTCTTTGCTACTTTAGTAACATTAGGCTGTTGTAAAAATACAAAAACAAGAGATCCTTCAAAAGTACCATAATGTCAATGTGCTCATAAAAAACATTTCATGCCAAAAAAGGCTTCTAATGTCTTTGTGCTATTCAGAAAAAGTTGCACGTTTGCATGCAAATCAAAGCATTAGTTGTTCCCTTTGCAAATCCTTCACACTAGATGGCAGTCAAACATAAACATTCAGAAGCCATAGTACAAGCCAGCAAGGCACGTCCACGTCCACTGATGGGCTTGTTTTTTAGAGAATATACACATTTCTTTGTTCGAGACATGATGCTGAAAACAGATCATAAATGCACGCTCACTCGCTCTGGCTCGCCTTTACATTTATTTTTCAGCCCAAGGGCTCTTGAGTTTGGCTTGATGAAAAAAGGCCTAGAGCTCTAAACATTATCAATATTATAGCAGACTAGCATGCTGGCTCTGCTTGCTTTTGTTGGCCTATATAGCAGAGTATCAGTTAAATGTATTGTTAACTCATGGCTGTTTGAAATTAAGGGAGAGGTTTTAGATAATTAGAACAAATCGTATACATTTGTTTTCCACATACTTCCAACTTTTTGTTTTTATTGGAAATACCTGAAGACTTGGTCATCCTAGAAATGGCCTAAACTCGTCGCCGTACAATTTTACTGCACAAGAAGTAGACCGACGCTCCACCATCACCACCGCCCACGTTCATCATCTCACTGGTTATTGAGTCTGCAGCTGAGACTCAGCACATCATTACTAAATTACTGATTACAGGCACAAAGCGATACAAAGAGGAGGTTACCCCCAATGCTTAATTGGTAGGATGTAATAACAGAGTGGTGACACGCAGGCCCTTAATTGTGTGTTTACTGCACTATTTATTGGAGAGCCTCCCTCCCCTGGCTGGTCGCTGATGAGGTGAGCTGTGTTTCCACTGGCAGGCTATCAATCCTGCTTCATTACGGACAAACAAGATGAGAATTGAGAAGAGCACAGAGTTAGCCTTCCAGCTCGACGTGGGCAGAGCAGTCAGCCCCGTAAATTAATTTCAAATTCCTGCTGACTGGAGGTGTGTGGAGAATGCAATCAGGAAAAAAAGGGATCAGAACTGATTGAGAGCTCTTTTTTTAATTTTTTTTTTAAGCAAATTTGAGTCTTCATATCTGAGATGAACAGTTCAATATCAATTTGGATATTTAGTTAATTATGAACTAAATATCCAAACTATTTTTTTGGGAAAGGTCCTCATTCTGCTATTTAGCTATTAGTCTCGAGGCTAGTGGAAACTATTTGGGACATCATGACTCTTGCAGCGTTGATACAAGCGCGCTCAACTTTTGCGAAATAACTCCTTAAACCCCCTGCTACTTGAAAAAGAAGGTAATTGAGGATGGATGCTTCTTCTATCACAATGTTTAATTTCACAGTCCCTCCTGAGGGGAAACATAGATGTATTCATTTAGTACAGTGTTGTTGATATATTACAAAAGAAGTCAATGATTGAGTTAGTGCTTACTTCACAAAATTAACTCAAGGCATTATTGGTACAAATTAATAATTTGTGTGTTTCCTGGTTTATATATAAGGACCATTGCTTTATTTCATTTTTATTTTTCAAGAGAGTATGTATAAAACCCTTCTGTGGTCCATTTAAAGGAAAAGGTCATAGCCTTTGTATACAGGTATTCATCTTGTTCCGGTAAACGTGTGGTTTCTTCATTCCTCTCTGCGGAATGAAAAAAAAAATATCATTCATCATCATCAAACTCCCTTTTGGGAAGTGAACACTTTGTATCCGACAGGGACAGCACAGTACTACATCTACCTCTAACGTCTAATCCAGTGCTTCTCAAATGAGGGTACATGTACCCCTGGGGGTACGTGAAGGCACTCCAGAGGGTATGTGAGATTTATAAAGAAAAAATTAGCATCCATTCAAAAAGTCTTTAAAAAAAGATTGATTTAATAAATATTCAATAAAATATAAGTGTAGGTTCCTGAACTGATTTGTTATATACTAATTTAAATCAGACACTGATGGATCAGCGCTGTGTATTAAATATTTTTTTGCGCTGGTTATGGGATACTTTCACATCACTAAAAAACCACTGGTCTAATCTATATCTACAATCTGGTAGCCTATTTAATCAGAGACTCGCATCATAAATCATGGAAATGTATTAACCGTCAAGGTGATTAGAGTTGTCATGGAAACCACAGTTTTTACCGTGTCTTTTTTTACGGTTCCCACCGATGAGACAGTTGGTGCAGCAGCAGTACATACAGCAAGGGTGGCTGCAAACAAGGTTCATACTGAGGTCTGAACCATTAGCCCATGTTACAGTCTGAATTAGCTTCTGCTGAAGGATTTTGTAAGATACTCAATAAAGTTCTCACCAGGCTAAAACAAGCACTACAAAACTATCAGCTGTTGAGAAAAGTACAAATTGACACTGGTGATATCACTTGATTTATCTGGTTGCTCTTGGGACTCCTTCTTGGTACTCCTTCATGACATCCTATGCAGTATATATACATCATTAAAGTGTTTTAAATGGCCTCAAATTATTTTAGCAATTTTTAAATTTAAAACTGAATTCAGAGACTTTATTGTTGTAAAAAAATATTAGAATCATCATAAAATAAGCTTAAAATAAAGATATCAGAGTTGGCCCAAAAATAAGGGGCTCAAACCTAGTACATGTCCGCTCTAGCAATACCTTTGTATACATTTTTAGTTTCTGCTTGTGGGTATTGCACATTTTGAATTTCGCAGTCTTAGCTTGAATGCATAGTTGCCCATGGGAAATCTACCCGACTCTTGCATAAAGTTAAGCCAATCAAAATAAATTGGAAGGGTTCGTGTCACGTCAAGTGCAGCTGCAGCATAGTCATGATTTCCTTCCTGACCTCTCTGTAGAGAGACGAAAAAATACTTTGTACAAGGCTTCCACTTACTTAAGTGGCACTGCATCTTTTTCAGGATCTATATGTCCATGCAATATTTGATGTGGGAAAATATAGCCATGAGTATGTCTGTGAAAAATAAATCATAGTCTATATAGTCTAATATAATTCTTGACTTTACAGGAAGCCAGTGGAGAGCAGCTAATACAGGAGTAATGTGATCTCTCTTTCTATTCCTTGTTAATACACGAGCTGCAGCATTCTAGATCAACTGGAGAGACCCAAGGGCCTTACCAGAGCAGCCGAATAATAAGGAGTTGAGCCTAGTTTATGGTTCTGCGTCAAGTCGACTTCGTACCTACGCCGTCGACGTGACGCCGTCGACGTTGAGCATTCAAAGTTCTGCGTCGACGGACCGCGTTGCTCTGCAATTCACAGCCATGCCGCCAGGTGTGTGTGGCTGTGTGGTTTCAGGGGTTATAGAGTCGGAGCTCATCAATATTGAAGAGCAAATGCTTATATTGCGAATGTTGAAGCGCAGGCGTCAGAGAAGACGTTTGCAGAGGTGGTCTGTGCGACTTCTAAAAAAAAAAAAAACAACTGCCGGAAATCACGTTCTGAGCAGACTAATCACAGCGCTTGCGGTCCGCGTCAACGCGACGCGTAGTTAGGATTTTTGGGAGGTGCACGTCAAGCTACGCCGTAGGGGTGTGCGTTGACCTGACGCAGAAGCATAAACTAGGCTTTACAGTCATCCAGTCTAGACGTAACAAATGTGTGGATCAAAGTTTTTGCATTGTTTTGACACAGGATGTGCTGGATTTTTGAAATGTTCTAAAGGTGAAAAAAGGCAGCGCTTGAGATTTGTTTCACGTGTGATACAAAGGACAGGTCCTGGACAAAAATAACTCCAAAATTCCTTACGGCAGTGGATGCCAGAGCGATGCCATCCAGAGAAACCATATCAGCAGGTAATTGATTTCTGAGGTGTTCTGGGCCTTGTAAAATAAATTCAGTCTTGTCAGAGTTGAGCAGCAGGAAGTTGTAGGTCATTCAGGTTTTTATGTCTTTAAGACATGCTTGAAATATAGCGACCTGGTGGATTTCATCTGGCTTGATCGACAGATATAGTTGAGTATTATCGGCTTAGCAGTGAAAGTTTATGCAATGCTTTTTAAAAAAAAATATTATTGACCAAAAGAAGGATATATAAGGTGACTACAATTGGTCAACCTTGTGGAACTCCATGACGAACGGCGGTGGTCATTAAGGCTTCATCATTTACATATACAAACTGAGATCGATCTGATGAATAGGACTTAAACCAGCTTAATGCGTTACCTTTAATAACAATCGACTGGTCTAGTCTCTGTAATAAGATGTCATGGTCAATGGTGTCAAATGCAGCAAAAAGGTCTAACAGGATAGAGATAAATCCCCTAGCAAATGTCCCCCAATGCAAATTTTGGAGACCTGGCCTATGTTTTCTTTGTACTAAACCGTCTCTAACTTTGTTCTGCTTCCCTTTATCAAAGTCAACATTTGCAGACAGAATGTTCACATATTGTGTTATGATTTGGGTTAGAGTTGGACCTTAAAGCTGCATCATTTCAAAGAAATAGTCATCCTGAGTCAAGTGTTTGTTGTTTTTAGGCCGTCCTGAAACCGTTTCATTTTTTTCTATGTCATCTTTATTTACTCTTAACCAGTAACATATAGAGTCGACTGATATTTACACATCCGAACAAAATCTCACGTGCGTACCTTTTATTATAACACCCAAATTATTAAAATAGCCCTGGTAATTGCAGAGATACACCCTTTGAGGGTATGCAATTTTCGAGGAAAGGGCCTAAAAATAGATTGGTGTTCTATTGGTTAAGCATAAGAGAGACCACTACACTGCAATAGAACGAAAAGCTGATAAAGAATGAAACACATCTGTTGTAGTAGTTTTCTCTTTGTATCCAACTTCATTCATTCCACTGCCTTTTGTTCCTTTTTTTGTCATTCCTCTCCTCTCCTCTACTCTCCTCTCCAGGCAGACGTGTCTTTGATCCTAAGAGCCCACGTCTTTCAGCCCCCCCTCCAATCCTCTCGGGGTCTTATTAACAGACACACAGTTCTCATGTTTTATTGCCTATGATAAAACCTTGCCTCTGATCTCTCATTACAGGCCAGCTCTTTGGAAATGGGCCCTGCACCCTTTGGCTTAATATTGCCTGTAATAGGGCAAAAAGCTAAACGCACAATCTGAATGTGTCGGGTACACACCAGGTCCCTGGGCATTAATAAGCCATCAGCTCATCCTGGGTTTGGCTTGATTCTGGTTTCACTGCAAATTTGACGAGGGAATACAGTGTTTTCAGCCTGTAAAGCACACTGTGGTTTGAAACTGTTATCATATTCACATATGTTAATAATGCATATACACACATTCAAACACACTGACACAGATGTAAAAGCATACTGCATGTGCAGATTTATACTCATGCAAATGTACAAAAATATGCACTGTGTGTGTGCACCGAAACATAATTAAAAACACTTTTTCAGGCTAGATTCTCTTACATGTTTGCTCAATGTCTTACATGTCTGTCGATCGTCTCTCTCAGGGAAACAACTATACTCTTATAGTTGTCACTCGTCTGTCCAGTCCCTCTGGGCAACATATAATGACAAGAGATGTTGTCCAGCAACTACAGTTGGCCATCTTCTTCCTTTTCTCCCGTTCTGCTCTTTTTCATTTTTTTGAGGGAGTTTTTCCTGATTCGATGTGAGGTCCCAGGACAGGAATGTCGTATGTGTACAGAAAGTTCACTTTTTCCACGTTTTGTTCTGTTACAGCTTTATTAAAAAATGGATTAAATTCATATTGTACTCAACATTCCACACACAAAACCCCATAATAACAAAGTGAACTTTGTCCTTATAGGGTGTTGCGTGTAGAATGTTGATGAAAAACAATTCCATTTTCCATTTTGAAAAAAGGCTGTAACATAATAAAATTTGGAAAAAGTGAAGCGTGGTGAATACTTTTTCAGATACAGTATATTCATCATCAAATCATTTTTGCGCCACATGCTGCTAACTTATCAGGAGTCCACTGTCAAATAAACCCAAAAGCATATTGTTTCATGTATAAAAAAAACAAGAGACATCAATACCACCCATGTAGGAAAAACTACTAAAATAGCGGATGAGAGTTCATGTGGATAGCGAAGTAAATGTTGAGGCTGAAATGTACATTGCAGAACCACAGTAGTAAAAGCTACTGGTAGAGAGACCAAGACACATCTGGATAGTGTGTGTGTGTGTGTGTGTGCATTGTGTGATCTCAGCCTCATCAACCTAGTTGGTCCTCTGTTGATGTCCTTGTTATCAGTCACTTGGCTGCACAGCTGCTGCTGATTGACTAATTAGTCAGTGTAAAGAGGGCAGGGGCATGGTGTAATGATGAAAACTATTTTATGTAGTGAACATGAAAGCCATACTTTAAACGTATCCTACAACACATAGCCCTACTTCTATGTATTCACACGGTGAAGTTTATTTACAATACTTTGAAGTGTCGTACTTTTATCAGTAATTCCGATATTAACTGGAAAAATTGTTCAGCTCTTATCAGTTTCTGTGATTGCTGGAGTATCGTGTTGGTCGGCATGTTAATTTATGAACGAGCAAACACTGTTGCATTTTTCAAGTTTCCAAATATCTAAGAGCTGTGATCACTTTCATTTATGGCGTTGGGTGGAAGATATGAGCGCATCTCTAATGTGATTGACTAAAAGTATTATCCCTGCATGATCCAATCTGTAGCGATTCATTAACCCGCTGTCATTCAGCATTTAGATTACGCCTACCTCTTTTGTCTTTCCGCCATTTTCTCCTTTGTATGCTCTTAAAAGTCCACATCTCCTACCAGTTCTTCACCTTAAGAGCTCTCTTAAAGGCTAAGATGCTTTGTGAATTACTTTTATCTTTACCAGGATCTTACCTGTCACAATTCTAAAAAACGTGTTACTATAGAGCAACTCCTTGTACTAATCTTTATGATTAGGTCCCCATATTCACACATGCTTTTGTCAGATTGTTTATGTTGCTTGTTTCTTTTAGTACTACTAGCCATTATGGTCTAACTGTTACGTCTGGCCGCATATGCTAATAGCTAATTACTAGTTGCTGATTGCCAATTTCCTGCTCATTAGCCAGAAGTATTGTACCATGGCCAACCTTTTGTAGAAAATAGTAGGAAAAGCACAGCTATTTTAATCATGAACCTGTTCCATTTAAGGTTTGCCATTATGCCATAGAGCCCTGGCAAAGCTAAATGGAACACAGCCACGATCGCTAAAAGATTTTTTTTTTCATTAAACAAACAAGATATAACGTGCCAACTAGAGAGCTTTAGAGGTGGTGGTTGGCTGGATAGACCATGGTGATATAGACCCATGAGTGTAACAGTTTCCATGCTAAGCTAACCGTGTCCTGGCTCCACACATGACTCTTACACATAAGTGTTCTTCTTGCCTAACTCTTCTTGAAAGAAAATATGAGTGTCTCAAAATGGTGAATTATTTTTTTGACCTTCATTGTATTATTAACGTTGTTAGTTATGTGTGTCACTTGTTTACTTCAGCTCCAATCGATTTTGGGAAAAGTATACAGCGACAGTGCATGGTTGTATTTGGTGAGAGCTGTGAGGTGGAGACCATATAGACTGACGAACCTATCAAACAGTACTGTGGTGATGATTCAGCAGTATGATCACCATGACAGTGGATCATTCAATTCAGTATTATAGACATTTAAACATGTTGACAATGGTGTGGAAACCGGCGTTTCTGTTTTAAAGTGACTTTGATATCGACAGACTGCTAGCTTCTTATTTCACAATATATTTTTCCTCCTGGCTTGGCCTACCGTCAGTCTGACATAAGGAGAAGAGATGTATAAATGTGGGGAATAATTAACAGGTTTTGACAGGCGGCTTCCTGCAAGCGTTTGCTCCGAATGTTTAACTGACAAGCAGAGTGTGAGGGTCACACTCGTGTTGCCACTGTCTTTTCTCTCTTTCTTGTAGCGGATCTTTTTCCTTGAAATTGCTGGGAGTTGGAGCAGCACAATAAGGATGACCCACAAAGGTCTAAAGCTCTAAAAGAGTTTGATACTTGCTTTGATGTGAGCTGTGTGGTCCTGTGTGTTTTGCAAAGAGAGCGGCAAAGAAGAAATTCAAAGCCGCAAGGCTGCTTCAAACACAAACCCACGCTCCCCGTGTCCCAGCAAGCCACTCTGCTCCTTTTATGCACCATAGTCCACCCATAAGGCTTATCTGTTCTTCTGCAGGTATTGTTGACTTGTTTGTTACCATTGCTTTTTTCTCAAAGGGAATAAAAGTAATTAATGGTGAAAGGCCACCGAGAAGTCGCTCACCAGCAACACCAGCACCACCCTCCCAACACTAGCGGCTAATTGTCTATTTCCTTGCTCTCCTTGTGATGTACAAGGTCCCCAGCTCTGAATAAGTGCCAGCGTAATGTTTTATCTTTTCGAAATATCTCATTATTCATCATCATCATCATCATCATCACATCCCCTTGTTTGGTACCAAAAGCACAATGCAATATCACGGGAGATAAAACAAATAAGTAGGCTGTCCTTTTCTGCATCTTTCTTCCGAATCATAAAGGTAATTAAACCAGGGAATGAAACACATCCATAGAAGAGGACTTGGCTTTAATTATTGCTGCTGGCACTTTGCAGTCCAAGCAGCTCAATAAAGTCGGGGAACCTGAAGACTTAATTAGAAGGGGTGTCATATTTACATGCGCCCACCCGTCCACTGCCACCTGAGATTTGTTTGATTGCAGTTAGATTGGAGAAGAAAATGAGAAATGGGAGGAGGGCTGCAGACCCACAATTACTTTCTGGCTTTCATTAGGTCAGTGTTGTGGTATGAGGGCATAACTTAGTAGCATCCACATCACCCCTGGGCCCTTAAAATGTATTGTCACACACAACAAGTGTACAGTTATTCACAACCAGATACACACAGACATGCAAGCATACACAGATATGGAGTAAGGGACGGAGTGCACTGTCACCAATACTGTTACTGAAGATAATTTCACCCTTGGTTCCAGACCAGTGTTCTCTGCAATGTGTTTGTGTGTGTGTATCATATACAGGTATACATTCATTGTTGCACACGAAGCATCTGTGCATATCTACTGTTGTGTTTTGCGTCACGACAGGTGTGAATGTGTGAAGTTATGAATGTGTCAGACGTAACATAAATGGTTTCCCTCAACATGACCTTGGTGGTTGTAATCAGAGGTATAATTGCACTTCAGGACTCCTGTCTAACACAGGGCTTCGAGACTTGCTACTGAATTTCTGTTAAATTTTATTTTCACTCTGTAAAGGGCGGAGGTATGCCAACTGCCCACTCTCACTCTATTCGTACATTTAAATGTAGAGTGCAGCATGGATGCGCACACAGCACATATCTTTGTACTGTAGCACCTGCCCACATTCCTGTGCATTTCTAACACTTAGTCCTAAATCCTTTCTCCAACTGTTCACATGTAAACCCGCACTGTGGACTTGTACAGCAATAAAATTATATAAACAGTTTTTTTTTACACAGGAACAGTCTTTGAGAAAGACATTATACTGTAACAGGAACATTAGTCTCGATGGCCTCAATAAGTCAAGAGTGTGAAGATTTGAGTAACTGAGACACCTTTACTGCATACTTTTCTTCTCTCTGTATCCGTGAAGTCAACGGGTGTATTGTCAGGCTAAAAAACCTTCAAATAACATGACTCAACACAACTACCTATACTAGCCGTTTTTCACAACCCGATGGGAAATCTCTCCATGGAGTTGCAAGAATAGTTTAATTGATTCTTCAGTCAAAAAGTAACAGATGTACAATCATAAAAGCTCTTTGTGTATCCAACAGGACAACAGAGAGGATGGTTACGTGGAGCATGGCAATTGTAGATGTCAAAATGGTACTTTTTCAAAATAATGGGAATTTAACAGTACAGCTCCAAGTCTTCCTGACTGGTTTTGAGACTTTGACATCCCTTCTTGAACTACGATTTAAGGCGTCGTTAGCTTGATTGATTGCTCTCATCAGACAGGCTGTTGGAGAGACAAAACTTTAGGCAGAGAAGATTGATAGGCCTGCTAGGAAAAGGCTCCATGGCTCTGTTGCTGTCCCTCAGACTGACAGTGTTGTCGTTCAATGAAGAGTTCTTCACAATGCTCAGGCGTGCCTTGAACTTTGAGGCACTGCACATTGCAGAGTCAGATTTGAACAAAACGTGTATGGGAGCTTGCTACACTGAATATATTCACACAAGACAAGTTGTTGATTTATTACAAACTCTAAATTTCACTCTGAATTTTTTGGCAACTTGAAGTGTTTTTCTTAAACTTAATTAATGTGAATGTTTCATCAAATCCTCAGCAGAATACATTTTCATCAGAATATATGATTAGGACCACGAGTGAAGAGAGACGTGGAGGTCTTGAACAAAAGTTAATTGACACAAAAGATCAGTCAAGTTGAATGAGGCTCACACTATCAGGTTGTCTATTCAGACGAGATTCCATCACAAGAAGCCTTCAGCTTTGCTGATCCTACACTTCTTTCTTCATTTTTGCTCTTGACGTTTTGGTAAACAGGAAAAAGTACAGGATGAAAATCCTACTACTAAGCTGCAGTAATTTAAGTTCAATACCACCACATTTAATAAAGTGTGTGTGTTATTTCTTTGGTCTATTTGTCCAATTAATATTAATGAACGTGAAGAACTTTCAGCCAAAGCCAGAGGCTAAAGAGCTAAGACTCATCAAGATGTAAAACCCAGAAGTCCCTTGGTGAGCGTTGCTAGAGCATTTACTGTATCTTTTACTGGAAAATTCAACATTTAAGGTAAGCTCTGTTACTCTCTTGGGAAGATTGTGCTAAGCAAATTACTTTCTGAACTTTCAGTTCTCAAACAAGAATGCTGAAATGAGTAAGTTTCCAAACAGCTTTTACTTGCTTTAGACGAGAGGGTGGCAAGTAAATTGTGCACCCTTCAAATCGGCCTAAATGTAGAAGTGTATCAGATGTCAGCTTCATGCCAGGTACCGTCCTCTTGATGAACTCTGCTGCATTTTAGGTGTGGAGAGAAGTAAATAACAGATATCAAGGCAGTTATTTTTCCTCAGCAGTATGAATCAATGAAACGTACACTTCTGATGTTAAGCTATATTAAGATATATTCCACTTTCCCATTTTGTGAGCAGCAAACAATTTGTGCCAACCACAAAGTTATACATCATTCATCGATGGGGTTAGCATGTAGGTTTAATGTCAGGATTGACGTGACGCTTTACCAAAAAGTCTTTCAGTTTTCCGATACATTGAAACCGTTCAGAATGACGTTCCACCAGTTCATCTGCGACTGTGCGACACTGTTGTGTGGGTAACACTGCCGTGACTATTTTAATCATTTCCAGTGCTTTGGATGGTTTGTAGCTGAGAACGTTGAATTTGTCTTCTTTTATTACAAAGAATGTGTATGTTGTCTTTTCCTGTCCTTTCTCCACACTGCATTTGAAAACACCTCTGACCGCCACTGGAACTTTGGAGCGGAAAGTGTAGATCTTGGTGCATGTGGGGCTTAGTTAAGGACATGGCATTAGTTTCTCAAAACTTACTTCGCTTACACACGCGAGGTCCAACACAGCCAGGGTCAGTCAGTGCGGTTACATGCATTTGAATTACTGGCTTAGTCGGACTAAAATCAAATTACCCCGTTCATGCAAACACCTTTGTTCGAATAATTGCGGTCCGACTACGATCCGATTAACACCACTGGATAACTCCATCCGACTCGATTGATAATTCGGACATCCCGGCATGTAAACGGTGAATCGGATCGGAACTGGACTATGTGTCTTTGCGCATGCTGAAGATCATGCCGCCCGCTCCCTCCCTTCCTCCCAGGTCGTGACCCGGAAGTCGAAAGAGACGATAAGTTGTCACGGCCGGCAGAAACAAACAAACGTAGAAGTCGGGTTACAAGACGATACTACCTTCGGTGTGTGTCATCACTAGCTCCCTGCTGTAGCCAGCTAGCGCTGCTGCTAGTTCCCTGTTTGCCTCCCGCTAGCTCCCCGACAACCACCGAAGCTAGCGGGGTTGTCTCCATTATGAAGAGTGAAGAGGTCAAGCGGAGATGGCTTTATCACACCTAGATGTATTAAAAACAGCGCCACCTATCGTATCGGATATGACATGCTTTCGGCCAATGATTCGATTTATTCACTGACATGTATATTAGGATAATAGCAGTTGCCCCCGAAAGAGAGCATAGTCCGACTAAAGCAAGATTTGAATTAATACCATCATGTAAACACACTGAGTTTCTGTGTCGAAAGGTGGGAGTGCAGCGGTGTTCACTGCCATGCTTGCTGCTGCAGTGCGCCGACTGCCATCCACGTTCGTCTGTGTTAGCTTTGCTAGCTCGCGTTAGCGTCACTCACCTGCGAGTCTGTTTTTCTGCTCGAGAAAAACAAAGACGCGGCGACCAGGTTGATTCTTCGAGTCTCTTTCTGTTTACTCCTCGACATGCCACACTCCACACATGTTCACGCTATACGCTCTGTGTTCACTTGATCATGTTATGCATATCTATGCTCACCAGGTGGCGTCGTTCTCACTGTGTGAACATCACATTCACCAGAAACAAGTCTAGGTAGTGTTTCAAAGCTGTTTTACCATTGGACAAGAAGTTTGCATGGAGAGTACTGGCGTAGAATGTAGAGAGTACAGGAGACCTACAGATGGGGACTTTAGATTCTGTGAAAGAGAGAATTTGTAACTATCGGCAGCAGAGTAGGTAACCGTCTGTAAGCCATGTAGACGAGCTCAACATAAGTGTTCTTGTAGTAAACCCTCCTCCTCGTAACCCCCCTTCTCGTAACACAGAGCCTCCCGCATGCTAAAACACGGCATCCTCCACAATTAGCATGATGATAGCATCCAGCATAATGAGACAACTTATTGCCAACAACACATGCTAATGATAATTGTAATAGCGGCAATCATTTCCGTGACATTCTCCCTTCTCATTTGCATTCTCTGCTTGCCACTTCCTTTTTTGTCGGCTTGTCTTTTTTGTGTGTGTTTTTTTTACCATTTTCTTTATTATTTTGTCTTTGTGCTTCAAACTTTATTCATTCTTTGTCTCTCTCTCCATAATTAAAAAAACAAACTTTATTAATACTCTGTCTCTTTCTCTCGTTCTCTCCATATCTTCCCCCTAAACTTCTCATTCCTATAGTTTTCATTCGTTATTACTTCCCTCGACACAAACTGCCAAACAGGCAACAAATCAACATCTCTTTAACTTTAGCACCACTTAACTCATATTGTGCTTATTCTGCAGCTTGTTTTGTTATGGGAGATGGATACTGAGTATGAAAAAGTGATACAGTGCTGCAGTGTGTGCGTTGGCTGGTTCAGATAGGGACCTAAATCAGTGTTATTGTGCCTTGCGTGGCTGGCTTGTTATGAAATACAGCTGTCAAGTTGCTGTAACTCAGCTGAATTTCCACTGAGACCCAACATTACACTCAGTCATGAAGGAAATCATGATTTGTTAACTGCTCGTTAGTCATAAATAAAACCCCTAACACATGTAATGCATTGTTAATTGCTCAACTTAGGGAAGCTGAGGGATGCTGCTGAGTGTTCATCATTCTGTATTACAGTGAAGTTTTGACATCAAGGGAGAACATACTTTTTCTGCTGATAACAAAGAGCTTCTGCGGACTGTCAGGGAAAGGAGTTGGTTCTGTAATAAAATGTAGACTGAGTTACTAGTTTATCAGTTACACCTGCACAGTCTATTGCAATCCAGTCCAATAGACCCTGCAATAAGGTGTGAGGTGTTAACTCATGTACTCTTTGAGGCTGTTGATGTTGAACTGCCCCAATTGTATATAAATAGAGATTTTTGTTTGTTTACAACTATTACACCTGCGAAATGTGAAATGGGAATTTAGCTGCAGGTGAGATCTGATCTAAAAAATGTGTGCATTTAAAATTCTTCACAATCTGGATATTGTTAGACAATAACTGTTCATGTAAACATTCAATATCCTGTCAGCTTCAGACTTCAAAGATGCTGAATGTTTCAGTGTCTCTTGCTTCTTGCAAAACTGGGATCTACTGCTGTCGAGATTAAAAAAAATCCATACTGTTGGATGCACTTACAGATGAAGAACCAAAAGACAAAAGCAAAGCATGTTTATGCTCTCTAATGTAAAATCTGAAAATAATTAGGATTACAATCGTTCTCAGCTTCAAGGGTTATTTGGAATATTGTGTTGGTAAAAACATATCTGATACAAATGGAGTTCACATTAAAGTCTCATGTGGTCAGACACATGAGATCTGCTAAGTGTAACTTTAGTAACAAAACTTTACTCTCTTCTTAGGCTGCTAAAACATGATGTGGTTAAAATTATTAATTAAAAATCAGAGCGAAAAAGAAAATGGAAACGGCTTCGCTGCTTACTGATTCCCCTCCCGCATTCTTAGCCAATGACCTAAAAGTAATAATATGACTGAACAAAATTATTACAGAATTTCAAGTCTTTGTGTTACTCCTAGGGAATCTTTACAACTCTTAAGAGAGGTAAATGCTTGGAGTTAACAATTGAATGGAGACGGGGTTTAAATAAAGAGGCAGCACACAAAGCAGCGGCAGTCATCGGAGTCTTCTTTGGTTCCAAAATGAATTACACAAGTATCTGCTTGGCATAATGTATATTCTTTAAATTTTTCAGTTACTTTTCTGCCAGCTGGTACAGGTAAGTGATGTAAAATAAAAGGTTCTTTGTACTGTACAGCACTTTATATTGAACCCCATCTTTTTAATTTTCCTTCAGTCAGAACCGCAAACACTCTCAACACAATGTTGGCAGATTAAAACAAAAGCTTAAATAACATTGGTCTGAAATGTTCAAAACAAATTTTATGGGCTTTGCAAAACTTGTCAATGTTTTGAAAATTAGAAAATATTTTGTGAAACCAAGGACTCTCCATTAACTGTGAATGTTTTCTATTGCATCTTTTCACAAACTGCATAAGAAAGGCCACTTTCCATCTTATTTAATCATTTCTTTCACTACTCAATTCAATGATTACTTCCATGATTATTAACCAAGCCAGCCAATTTCGCACAGTCAACTTGTCGCAAGCGTAAATCTAAATTTTGATTTTTCTTTTAGGCGAGCTGGGACAATGATGTTGATGTTCATAATGGCAAAAGTGATGCTATTTGTTCAAAATAGTCTTTCTGTCCTGTCTCCACATGTTGTCCATGTCTGTAGACACATTGTATTGAATTCTCTTTTTAAAATCTAATTCATTTCTAGTCAGGCTCAAAGTTTCTAGACGTTGAGCTTGTGACTTCACTTCTTCTGTGAAGCGTTCCTTGAGGACGCAGAAGAGAACCGACTACTTTTCTCTAGTAATGCAATCTTTCTCTCTCTCTTGCCAGTCACGACCCCTCGCTCTCTCTCTCTCTCTCTCTCTCTCTCTCTCTCTCTCTCTCTCTCTCTCTCTCTCTCTCTCTCTCTCTCTCTCTCCCTATTGCCTGATGATGTCTCCCTTTTTTTCCTCAAGTCATCAACCACCATATGCACTAAGTTGTCCTCCTCACCACTCTTCTCTCCCTACTCATCTTCATCTCCCCTCCTCCCTTGAACCTCTCCATCACTGTCATCCTCTGCTCTACTTGGCTGGACAACAGCAATCAACACCACACACACACACACACACACACACACACACACGCACACACAGTATGAGCACACTATCTTTCTCTTATTCGCACACACGCCAAAAAATCATTCTTCTCTTTCTCTTGCAGTCACACTCCCCCTCTCGCACACACAAAGTGCCCATCTCTGTCTCTCTCTGTCAATGTTGTGGAACGTCTCGACTCGCTTTGGGAGGCCTCGACTCATCCATCACTGCGGGGCAAGACTTGTGTTATGTCAGCTCCACTCTAACATATTGCTGCGTTTTTGAATTTGAACAAGTGTGTGAGTGCATTTTACCATTTTGAAACATTAGTTGTGTGTGTCCATGCATATCCTTATGTGCATTTGCACATGTAAAAATGAATAGTTCATATATTGTGTCTGTTCTTGTGTGTGTCCCATAGTGAGACGGCCGCCTGGAAATAATTGCAGTGGAGGGTTGATGGATGGCTGGAGGTTCTTGATGACTCAGGGTGAAAGGTTGCATGTCCACTGCTACTATCTTCCGATACTATCATCACATACTGTAGAGCACAAATTTACATGGTATACAACTATTTTAGAAGACATAATTACATTCAACCTGCATTTCTTTTAAGCCACTTATGGGCACGGGAAGAAGCCATAAACGCATTTTGATGAAGTCGTTATGGTGAATGTGCAGGCACACAGTGTGCTATATAGATATTAACCCTACATTGAGCAACATTAGCATTCTCCCGCCACCTGACAAAGGGAAGTCAAACTCAATTTCATTTAACACATTTTTGGTTTTATTCAACTCTAGAGAGATATATCTAATTTAGCTGCTCCAGTGAGAAGACGGGAACTGCAGACCCGCAATGATTATATCTGTGGGTGACATTTTTAGCAGTATACATGTATGCCATTGTTAATATAACCAGATAGGAGTCTACAGTCACTCCAGCGACTGTAAGCCGATAGGAACAGCTATGCTTTCAGGTAAATGCTAACTTTAGAATGCTAGCTTGATCACAATGACAATGCTTACATGCTGATGTTTAGTCTTTTTCTCTTGTCAAAGTGATTAAAATAGCTCCGCAGGTATGTGACCTCCTTAATGTCCGTAATAGTGAGACTGTGCTCTGTCTACCCACCTACCCTCGAGAAATCCAGACACTGGTGGTACTGGCTGGGGACGGACGAATGGAAAATCCATGGCCCGCCACTGGTAGTTGGTCATAAACAAAAATATTTAACAGAATAAAATTCTGTATCTGTTTGGACCAAAGTGGTGGACCGTCGCCAGTCTGGCCAAAAATATTGGTTAACCTTGACTTTCTTTAATCTTTACATCAATCTATCACCATGAAAACCACAAAACTTTGTCTTCCATACAACAAAAATATATATTTTGGTTTAATTATATTGAGCAATTTTGCCAATGTCTATGTATTCACAGTCTAACCAAAGTGAATGTTTTCATGCATAATTGCACCCTCACAACAAAATGCATCATTACTCCAGTTAATATTCTTTAGGGGATTCATGTCACACTGGGGCATTATTCCTAGTTTGGCTTCGTCTGTTAAAGAAATCAGAGGTTTGCATAACAAAGCTGCTAGTTTTTGTTAATCTACCCTGTGCCCTTCTCAGGGGTGAGAGATGTACTGTTAATTACCGCTGTCCTCTGCAGAGTATAGACTGTGCTACTATTAGTTCAAAATGTGACCCATTTTCCATCTGCCTCAGTCATCGTCAGAGTTATTGCTGTTTTGTCCAGATATTTTACGCCTCTATTGTATATCATAAATCGGTTTCTACTTTCCAGTGTTTTGATAAAGAAATCCATCTGTGTTATTATCTGTACCGTCTGGGCTTGTGACTCTTACATTGACAACCTATGAAAGAAATACTGTAATAAGCAATAGAGGTGGCAATAAAGCACCTCTAAGAAACAGTCCACAATATAAGCACAAACAAATGAAATGTGTCACATTCTTAGTATTTATAATATATAGTGCTCATTGTTAAAACCAATTAAAAGTTACTCATGCACTTTATTCTTTAGATTTAAACATCTTGCCACTTTCAATACCACTTCTCACTATGCCTTTGGAAAAACAGATAATGTGATATTGTGTCAGGTTGAGCTGCACAGAGAGTTGCACTTTATTGTAACTGGGGTTACATAATTATGAATATATACGTTCCCTTTTCAATTACTCAGGGCAATGTTCTTTTGAAAACTGTAATAATGGCACACCTTGGTAACATGACAAATAGGAAGCCACATGGGGAGAATGTTAATTAATGAGGGAGAAAAGGTAAAAAAAAAAAAAAAAAAGGATGGTAAGGGGTAAAAATATCAATCAAAAGACAAAGAGAGGGAGACAGAGAACGCATTACTCTTCATGCACTGTAGTCTCAGTCCCTTTGAGTAAATGATTCAGACAGCAAGTCGTTTAAAAAGCTATTAGAAATGTTTCAAATCTCTTTGGAGAAAATGCAACAGAAACTGGAAAATGCATAATGGAACATCTAATCATGCCAACAGTCAACAGTCAAGAAGGAGCTCCTAGATTGCTTCTCCTTGTAAAGAGCGTGGCTGCCTACGTCTTTACCCCACTCATCCTTTCCATTCCCTGCCTTTTTAATCTCACTGAGTGATTTTGAAATACTGATTTGGATGTCAGGCAGCAGCTTGAGGTGAGACCTTCACTTTTCCCTGACCTCACCATCTCTTCGTAGGTCTCTAGTGGGTGTAATACATCTTAATAGATCAGCCTGGCTGGTACTGAATTATAGCCATAGATTGCCTGCCTGGATGTTTTTTAATAGGTGCAGGAGCCTAATGGACTAGCTGAGTCTCCATAGGAAGTTATTAGTCTGTTGAACCACCCAGCAGCTCTGCTAGAAGGTTCCTACTTCCTACCATAAATAAAACATACTGTCTTTTTCAGTCCGGTTGTCCTTATTTAAAAGCCTTCAGTGTGATATAGTGTAAATGTTCCTTTGCTGTCAAAACAGTATTTCTCTAAGATTATATCAAAAGAAAAGGTGGGCCACAGGAAGGTTAAACCAGGACCCCAAATTACTCTGAGAACTGCTATCTAGTGTAAATACCTCGTTGTCCTCAAATAGAGCTTCCTGGTGCTGACAGTTGTGGTTACTAAAAGATTTGTGAGGCAACTACAAAGCCTCTACACAAAGCTGACAAATGCTTTAAGCCAAAACAGAATATATACTGGGAAACTCTGTTTTCCAACAAAATGTGTTCATTTTGTTTTGCCAAATATGATTTTGAAGGGACTTTAATTGCAATAAGAGGCCCCAGCTTGACATGATCCAGAGGCGTAGTGGCTGCTCTACACATAAAGACTGTGCACTATTATTAACCATGATATTTCCATTACTTCAACCAAACTTTAGTTGCCATGCACAGATGAGAACTTAAAAATGTGTAGTTTTGCACAATTGTTTAAAATTGTTGTTCTTGCTTAAGATAGTTCTACTAGACTACATTGCAGAATTATAATAAAGATTATTGTTGAACATTACGAACATTTAAATATTGTTTTCTAAATCAATTGAAAAGACATGTGCATTTTAATCTCCTGACCACATTATTCTTAGGCACAATTAGGTCTCAATCTTCTCATTTAATGCGAGCTCAGAACATCTCATTGAAAACACCATGTGTGTATGTAACACCTGTGTTGCCACAGACGCATTGATCGGACAGGATGGATACAATTACTTTCTGTTGAGAATCATATTATTTGCCCCAGGACATGAAACCACCCTGAGAGAGAGGTTGATGTTCGGTATTGGCAGCCACAGTGTGGCTGCAGCTGTTAAAATCTGAGGCAATAACAGTAATCTGGGTGGCTCCGACTGCTAGTCAAGTGTGGGTCACGATAACGTCTATCTCTTTCCCTCTCTCTGCTCTATTCTCTCCTAATCTCCTTCTTACTGACTGGCTGGCGGTTAAGTGGCGGTTCTTTTTTCGTTTGAAGTCCCTACAGGGCTAGGCTATGGTGGCGATGGACCCTACTAAGAAATGGTGTGGAAATTGCTTTCTGCTTTTGTCCAGCCATAGCAAGCCGAGCAATTTACACCTGGATGTCCCCTACCTTCCACTTGACACAGGGTGAGAATACTGCATTTACAAAAAGAAAGGCTGAGAGAGATGTGAAGAGAGAGGGGACGGAAAGAGGGACGGCATCACACCTGAGAGGCTGAGAGTGTCTTTCAATCCTCATATGGCAACCACCGTGTTTTCTATATGTGAGACAGTAAGACATCCGTATATACAGCTATTTCCTCATTTATTTACAAGTTTTCCTCCATTCCGACTCATTTCCCCCGACATGCACTTGGTGTTTTTCCTCAAGTGTGATACGACCTCAATAATGTTGCCCAAACAGTGTGTCTCCAGCACCAAATCCCTGGACAGCAAGAAAAAACACCTGTCACTAATCCTAAATCTCTTTTTTATTTTTTTGTGTGGGTCGTTTTGTAGTGTGAATTCACAGTAACATTATCACTGCCAAGGGACTAACAAAATCAGCCTCCATTAACTGTTTGTGGAACAGATCCAGGGTACTTGAGAACGTTGTGTCACCTGAAATCTGCAGCAGCTGTGACTGTTTTCTGTAATCATACTTTTATTTGTCCGACTCATCGTTTAGTGTGATGAGCTTATGGAGGATCAGTACAGTTCACTTGCATACTATGAGCCACTTCGCCGGAAGACTTTTACAATATTCTCTGTTGTGGCAAATATAAATAAATAAATAAAGTCACACACCATTAGCTGGTTTTTCCTCTTCCTGGTGACACTGGTAGCTTTAAAATTCAGAGCTGTTTCTGCTTCAGGTCTGCTCTTGGCTGGACATAGAGCAGAGCTGCAGTTTGGTTTGCTTTTGCACCAAAAAACCTTACTCATGTGTAGTTTAAGCTATAAAGTTGGAAAAAGTTGAAACAGTACGTGCCATGAAATTGCACCCCTTGATAACAACTTTAAAGGCCCTTGCAGTGAAAAAACAAACAAAAACAAACCTATCTACCAACAATATAGAAGTAAAATGAGACAGACAAGTAAATAAACTGAGCAACAGGAACATTATTTGCAAGGCAACCCTCCAAAGTCTTGTGAGAATGCCAACTTGCATGTGTGACTGTGACCAAAACAGAAATAAACATCCATCTTTTAAGTAGAATGGCTAATTTATTCTGCAATGCAAGGTGAAAAATAACAACAAAAAATGTATGCAAAAGTGACATTTGTCTCTGGAGAGAGATTTGTGTTTTTCTTTGTCCCTGCCATCCTGAGAGGGTTAATGAGAGCAAACGTATTTAAAATAGTGACAGGCCTTGAAACTATATTTCACCAGACACTCATTTCAACCCTCTGCTGTCAACAGTCCAGACTGGAGAGAAAGTTATGAGTGCTAAATTGTTTCGTTAAGTTCAGTTGCAAGATTGTGTCGTTAATTTGGATTTTTCATGCTGCTTTCAGACTACTGCTAATAGAAAAGTTAATGTCCTCTGTTGATTGGGTGGCAGGAGGGCATCCATAAAAGATCATCCTTATCTATTCTTTTCACGAAATGACAAGCAATATAGCAAGTTGTGCTAACTACCATCACAAACTTAGTTTATTGGCCCGGAATCAAACTTCAAAACTTAATGTTGCTCCGAGTCTATTTCTTTTCATTGATCTGTTTGTTTATTGCTGGTGAGGAGGATCTCAGATACACTCAGAAATGAACTCCTGTATTGTTGCATTTATTGTGGTCAAAAAGCAACTGAAGTTATTAGTTTGTGTACTCCTTTAGCAGACTGTAACAGACTTGGTCCAATCAGTCCACACTTGAATCATGATCGGTTCAACAATACGTGAACATGTTAGTAATTATGTGTGGTTCAAGAGGAAGGGTGGGGGTGTGACTTTGTGTGAGGCATTAAACTCTGGTGTAAATGAATGTGTTGTGATTGGCTGTGTTTATTCATAATCAGAATGATGAGAGCCAAATGTAAATTGCAGCAAGCCATCAGTTGTAAAATCTGTGTAGTATATATATATATATATATATATATATATATATATATATATATATATATATATATATATTTATATATATATATATATATATATATATATATATATATATATATATATACGAGAAATGTGCTTCAGGAATAAACTTGCCTTGTCTCAGGGTTGAAATGTAAGATTGACTGATGAGGGTGAGCAGCAATGAACAGTATACATGCATATACGATGTACTTGGTTGTGCATGCATGCTCTCTCAATTGAATTAAAACATATGATTGAGCATACATATATGCATGTGTTATTGAAAGCTCTTGCTAAATTATGTAGTGATGGGATCAGTGGTGGAGCCGGATGGCTGCATACATGAGACAACAAGATAAACAAGAAGACATGGATGAAACAAAACCGCTGATTCCTGAAAACTGAAATGGCCTGTTTCAGTTTATATATATTTCCTCCCAGACAGTAAGACAAACAGTGAGATATCCTTTTCTGGGCACGTTGGGGATTCCTGCAGCTCGTAGCTCTAAAGGCCCCTTAAAGCCTGCCTCAATCTCCAGCTGGTTTCAGAGCGCCACATGAGGCTAGGCAGACTCACAAACTCTGCGAGAGAGATTTTTGTGTGGTTTTATTCGCCTCCAAAAAAATTAAAGAAATGGAAATGAGGAACAAAGAGAGACAAAGGGGAATGGAGGGAGTGTCTTCACTGAGAGCCAAAGTAAAAGCAAAGTCAACACCATCAGTTGACAGAGAGCAGAAGAGAGAAATACAGAGACGGCACATGGATAAGATAAATAAAATCTCAAAGAGGCAGAAAGAGAAAAGCCTCACAGCAAAGACCCCCTGCAAGGAAAGCAAGACGGGGAGGAGCAGAACATCTTTGTGAGGATAAAAGAAGAAGTGTAATCGCCCAGTTGTTTCTTTTTCTCCCAGAGGCCCCTTAGAACACAACTGGTGCTTTAAGCTTGGACAGATAGCAGACAGAGGAATGACGGTTAGAGAGAAGGAGAAAACCATAGAGGGTTGGGAGACACACACACACACACACACACACACACACACACATTTTCATTCTAGCTGTCTTTGGTACAGAGGCGGTGACGTTCACACACACGCACACACACGCACACACAGACGCACGCACACACACACACACACACACACACACACACACACACTCTTTCCCTTCTGAGTCCCTGTGGAGCCGTGATGATGGAGATGGAGAGCAGTATGTATTGACTGTGACTGTGACACAAGGCTGCATCCAGCACAAGAACCATAGTGGAAAAAGTCTCTGCTTCAAAAACAAGACCAGGCTTGTCTGCTGCTCCAACACTCCACTCTTGTAACATGTTGTGAAGTGAGCACAAACTCAGAGAAGCAGCTTGCAAGCTGGGGAGGGAAATACAGTGATTAAGTCCACCAATCAGATTACAAGCGTCACAGT
This sequence comes from Clinocottus analis, assembly GCF_023055335.1. Lineage (NCBI taxonomy): Eukaryota > Metazoa > Chordata > Actinopteri > Perciformes > Cottidae > Clinocottus > Clinocottus analis. Next base: position 17,063,502 of record NW_027175820.1, on the reverse strand, counting down.
TTTCCGTTTTATGTGTGCTGGGCAGATTAGATGTTACGGTCGGGACATAACACAAGTTATAATACACTATTTCAGTGTTGGAAGAGTTACATCTTACAAAACATTCAAAAAGGACTGACACTGAAATATAAAGTACAGTGAAGATGTTCCACACAATGTGAAGAGTTGCATAATCACATGGTGTTAAATGTATTTATCTTACATTCCTTATACACAGGATTCCACCTCTCCACCTGTATGTCTGTCCCTGCACCTACCTGCCTGTTAGTATATTTGTCAGGTAAGTCTCTGAGTCTACACAAGTGTCTATAGACTCTTATGTACACGTCTGTCTACTCCCTACCCAGGCCCATAGGCTCAGGGAAATAAACAGTTGGGATGAAAGTGAGGAAGCTAGTATTATTTATGTGTATTTGATTAAAACACATAGTTTATGTTCAATGTGCAAACAACCCTTTGTTAAGAAGTCCCGCAAGTGTTTCACAGTTGTTCAAAACTGAGTCTCTGTTTCCAGCGGACTCATTTTTAAAAACAGAACTCAGTAAAAGTGTCATTTTGAATGGTGAGATACAAATAGATAGAAATAGTATTGTGTAACAAAGTCCTGTTACTTTGGTGAGTTCCCCCACCCCCTAATAACACAGCACTCCAGGTATTTCATTGGTAATGGTCTTTATTTGCACCAACTCTCACAGACGGTCTGGCATCAGTCACCCCATCTCCTTAATGTCTTTCCTACTGCTCCTTTTATTTTGGGGAAAGCAATCAGCATCAGCTGAGGGCAATTAGGCCTCATCCCTGGCACCTGTTCCCTGAGCCACCTCCAAACACACCCCTCTGCAGCTGAGCATAGCCACGCCCCCACCTCCACACATTGTTTTTGTATGCCAGTGTAGTGCTAGTTAGTCTGTATACTAGTATATATTGGACTGATTTTTCCTTAGTTTTTCTGAGATATTTGAAAAGTAAAATAGAGGTTAGATTATGCTTTATTGTTTTGATATTCAAACCATATGTCTTATGTTTAACATCACAAGCTAAAGGCCTTTGATGATGTAGTAATCAATGTATTTGATAAATGTTCATTCCCATGTTAGACTGTGGCTGCACTTAAAGACAAGACCCTCCAAACCCATATCCACATGCATGCACTACAGCACCATGTACACCACTTTGTGGGGAAATTTATAGCTTGGCAGGCCTACTGTGCCCAGTTACGGTTGCTACGCTATGACGGGATAACTGCTGTGGTTTAAGTGGCCGATAAAGACATACACAGTAATGGCTCTTACAAGTGATGTTCTAGATGATGGTAGTATCAGTAGTGAAGAAAAAACACTGTAAGTTACATAAACAAACCATTCAGCTGGTGTTTGACAACATTTTTACAGTTCTGGCAGCATCTTACGCCTCTGTTGCACCACAAATTGTTTCGCCAACAGATGTTCCCCGTAATTGCAGCATTTAGTGCTCCTGTTTTGAGAAGCAACACTGGTGATTATGATACAGTTGCTGGCAGAAGAAAACCTTGTATCTCAGTTGTGTATTTGTTTTAAACATTTTGCTGATGGTTTGGTTACAGACCCAAGTCCTGCTGTGCAACATTTCCTGTCAATGTTGCCAAGCACCATGAACAGCATAACAGAGACAGGAACTGCTTGTCTCTGATCTGATGGTTTTGTTTCGGATAAAAAAAAACACTGTCATCCTGTTAACACTGTTTAATTTGCTATAAAAGTCACATTGCTTCTATTTAAAACAAGTGGACAAAAATTCTGATCTATGATCTACTTAAGAGTTGTGAAAAACTATTTTACAAAAACATGTACGAGTAGAAAAATTCCAAAAGCTTTGACATGCTCCATTGCTGTACTTTACACATGATGTTTAGTGGACTCAAAGTGTCTCTTGAGAAACACCAGACGTTTTTATTATTATGGTTGGCCCCGGCGGTAAGAAGCTGACTGGCACTATTCATTCCCCAGTCTTTCCCCTGAGCTACAGAGGACCACAGGACCATGTTTTAAAACAACAACAAAATAAAGGAATTGCCTTAAGGTGCACTGGGAGGCACGTTGGGGGAATTAAGTAAATGTGAAAGATATTCTTGCCATTCCCCAGGGTGACGGATGAGCGATGAATTTTGGGATAACAAGGGATCAGAGGCGAGAGGAGGAATAATGAGGATGTGCCCTGATCCACCACATCCCTCTACAAAGTCAATAGTGGACCTTACATTCTCTCATAATTCTGGTCAAACCCTCCTCACCTGCTCATTTCTGTGTTTCTGTAGCTTCCAGTCTGCTAACACATATATCTAATGGGAGAGCCTGCTCTTAAGTTAAAGGGTTGAGAAAGAGGCAGAATCTACAAAATGTTCTATTTTGTCAAAAATATAACAGCGGATTCAAGAAGCAACGGTTGTATCTGTTGACGCGCTGTCAAATGCAGAACATTACCACATTCACGGTAACCTCTGTGACGAATACATACTCCTTCACAATAAATGTCACCCTGCGTTTTGCAACGTGAACACTTTTATTAAGGTAATGACAGGAAATGTTGGAGTTGCATCTGTTCCTTCAAATGCTTTTGAATCTCTGCCCCGCCATTAATAAAGCTACTATATAAAGTGTATATTGTAGTGTAGTTATGACTTTAAGTTACACCAGTTAAACAAGAATAAGTGATACACCAATAACAGTTCTCAGAGGCCTCATGTATGAATTGTGAGGAGGAGGAGTAGCAGGAGGAGTTGTTGCTTGTGAAGTAGAAACGTTCATCCTATAGTCATGGAATATATTTCTCTCCTCTGCATCATTTCCCTCGTATACGGCTGCTTCCTGACTCCAACAAGCCTTTGAAAGTAGAAAACAACTCAGTTGGGCAATGTGGTGTTCGAGCACTTAAACACCTCGGTTCATTTCATGTCTTGATGTTTTTCGGTTTTACTCCTTTGATGTTTGTAACAGCAATTGTCGATGGGTAGATGCATTCGCCTTTCAACACTCGTTCTTAGTTTGCTGAAGTTTTAATTTTATCAGAGAATCTTGGAACTACATTCCGTATGCAGATATTTTTAATTGGGTAAAATGCTGCAATTCTTCTTAACTATTAATTTTATGGACACACGCATAACATCTTCATCACTAGGTGTTTTTTTAAGAGTAGGTTACAAATCCTCCTGTACAGACGTCACAGTTCACTCTCTTTTCTGTCATTCAAATTATTCCAAAATAATGTTTCAATTCTCAGCTGTGAATCTGTTGCACAACCTCTGGCAGACAAGATATTTCTAACCTCTCAACGATCACTGTTTTCACATTCGGCACGTCAAGATGTCTTTCTCTCTCTCACTTTTACAAATCTCAAACAGAATTATTCAGTCATCGCCTGTGGCTATGAAGACAAAGCAAGAAGCAGAGGGAGAAAGAGAGCGGAAGAGAGAGCATAGCAGTGACACAGACAGTGAAAGAGAAAGGCTGTTTATATTCCCTAACTCGGTCTTTTAATCAAAAGGTTGGTGAGGATCTAAGTTGGACTTGGAAAAAATGCTTGAGCCAGATCAAATAACTGGACAAGAGTTTGAAGAGCTTGGTATTCATTGTCATTGTGAACACTCTTCCTCCGCTTTCTTTTTTCTTTCACGGTTGCCTTTTTCTCTGAGCAGCGACACATTTAATCTGTCTTCACACTTTTTTTCTCCTCCTTTTCTCCTTCACTCAACTAAAATAGGGAATTGTGTAAGTATAGTTACACTGAAAGCTTTTTCACCCCAGGGTGCTACAACATTAAAGTAAAAAATACCTTCCTCCCAGCAGGGGGCAGGAGAGACCCTCACCAGATGGCAGCACCCAGTGATGTGGTTGGAGAAGTTTGGAAATTGGCAGTCCACTTTATCTCTTCTCTTTTTTCACCCCTTTACAATCAAATGATGGTCCGTGTAAGTAGACAGAAGCAGAGCGCCCCAGATTAAAAGATGGCCATCTTGATTAGCCTTCCCTCAGGATTCATAAACATTCTAGTTCGAGAAATTCTTGTCATCAAATGCGGGGTGATGATCTTAGAAGTGCAGTTGCTCCCGTACATCAAACTGGGATCACTAACTGAGCTGAAAAGGCTCAGCTAGTGAAATATTTTATATTTCACTAGATGAGAATAATATTTTATTTATAAATATATTAGGGCTTGTCAAGTTAACGCGTTAATATCGCATTAACTTTTCAATCAATTAACGGCGTTAATTATATGATCATGCGTTAACTGCATATTTTAATTTAAAATATAAATAAAAATTTGGGGGGCTTTTACTTTGAAGGCGATAATTCACTTCCGCCCTCGGGCTTCGGTAGCATTAGCGGACTATTTGCCGACTTGAACCAGACGCGAAAGCACGTATTGTTCTGTAGTTTCTGTCCTTAACGAGCACCGCGTGAGCGAGTCGCCTCTCAAAGCTTCACAAGCGTCACCGGCAGCTCGCGCTGCAAGCTCCACCTCCCCGGACTGAACATTAATCGCGCATGCGCAAAGCCGCCGCTGATACCTGTCAGCTGTCCTTCACATCTCCACCTCATTCAACCAGACGTCAGTGCACTTGTTCAAGACAACACAGACTGGACTTTTCTCACTGAGGAAGAAAACTGAACTGAAAATATGAAAAGCACTTATTGCTTTTGTATGAAGTGAATTAATGGCTGGTCTTTAACATCTTTAAGGTAAGCAACAGACTGAACATGGACCAAAGAAGGACTGGCTTGTCCCTCACAGGCACCCTTACTACTTAACAGTACCTGTTCAAAAAAAAAAACATTTATATATATATAATTAATTTTTTATTTTATTTATATTGTGTTTTTACAAATAAAGGCTCAAACTCTTTGTCACTCTGTTCATACTTTCTCTCTCATAACAAAACACTTAATGTTTGTTCCTTCCACTCTAAAACCAAGTTGATTCAAATACAATCAAAACCTTATCAATAATTAGTCTCTAAGGCCACCTGCAATGGAAGCAAACAGTGAACCATCAACCAAGCTCATTGTGCAGGAATAAGTAGGTATTTTTCATCATGTCCCTCTTGTTCTCTGACCTTTTGTCTATCTGAGATTAACAAACTGGAGGTGAGGCGAAGAGATTAATGATTGTTTGCTGAAGAGACGGTCAAACAGTGTATTACAATTTCGGGGCTTCAGTGATGAAAAGAGTGACTGCGAGTATGCATGCACGCTTGAATATCTCCTCGGCTGCAAGTGTTGGATGGATTATCAGATGCATAAAGCACTGCTGTTTAATGCAACCACCAAGAGGATCTGAACAGTAAACATATACAGGCAGGGGTGATTGTCTTTAAGGGACACCCCATTCTTGAATCAGGTTTTTGGTTTACCTTGGAGTGTAATGTTGTTTTTAAGGAGCTATATCCTCCATCTCTTGTGTGCACTGAAGAAGAGGTGCAGAGTTTGTCTGACTGGTCAACCGCCAGCAAAGGACAAGTAATGCTGGCTTTTATTGTCACGCTTTTTGCAGTTTGACAGCTCTCTGAAATCATTATTTTTTTCTCTCTCCATTTTATGTTCTATCAATTAGAGTTTGTGTTATATTTTCATTCTCTTAGCTTTTGTAGAAGTATGTTCAAATTCACAAATTAGACAGCAGTTTTTGATCAAAAGAACACCCTGTCAGAATATTGGCTTATAAAAATATATATATTGGCCTGCAATGGCCAGTGTGAGTGACAAACGATAAAAGTTCAGACAATGGGTGTAGAAATTCCACAATGACTGCTGAGTTCAAAGACATTGAAGCACATATCAAGAGCCACAGTCCACTGAGCCATCAACTTCTCCAAAGGTCTGCCAATCAGAGGCGGACAGGACACTTTGCTATCCTGTGGTCTCTCTTTCAAACCTCTGATCACAACCACTCTAATGTTTCGCTTCCAGCTTGGTGTAGTTAATTGTCACCAGTGGGATTGGTATCAAGAACTGGATCCATATTGTTTTTACATCGTGAAGATTCATTGATGTTTTTTAGACCATTTTTGAAATGTTCCAGTTGTATTGAGAGACAACTGTAACACACACACACACACACTGGTTTTCTACCAACCTGGTCTGTCCCTGGCTGTCCTCAGGTACTGGTGGTATTTGGAAAGACCCTAATTGCCCAAGAGTCTAGAAAGTGGCCATTGCGAGTGTGTCTGGCTAATGAGCTCTCTGGCAGAGGGTCAGCAGTTAGCCCGAGCAACACTGGGTTCTGCTCCCTGATAAAGGTCACATATCTCCAGGGAATAATGCCACAGCGTGATGTGACGACCGAGGAAAGCTGACCAGCCAGCCTTTCACTTGCGATTATATAAAAAGAAAAAAAGAAAAGAATTGAGTAAACCACGGAGGGGATGAAATTCTTTTGGATAAGATGGCAGTTCCTCCAGGCAGCGCAGTCCACTACTAATACTCAGAGCTGGTGCCAAAGCGAACAGACACACTGCTGTGCAGTAGTAAGGGCCTGAAAGAGGACAGGCAGAACATGAGATAATAAGGACCGGAAGGAAACCCCGAGTAACTGGAAGAGTGGGATAAATAGCAACAGGTAATACTGTAGGGCTGGTCAAGTGAAGATTTTGACCTCTGATATTTCAATTATGACCCTTAACAGAAGCTTTCAGGGTTGGTATATTTGAAAAATGTTGTGACTTTTCTTGGAAATGTGAGGAAATATCACCACAGTAAAACATTACAACTTAATTCCCTCATGTTCTTGGACATAATTTGTGCTTTTGCATGAAGAAAATATATATTTTCAAGTTTGCTTTCTTGCTTTGTATTACATTATCTTTCAAGAACTTACTGATTTGGAAACCAGGAATTTTTGGGGGAAATTAGTTGGGAAATGTTGCAGAACTGAACAGATCGAACACATGTATAGAAATGTTATTGCCATAAACTAATTCATATGAATGTACAACAATACTGTGGATACATTTGATCCTATTTTAGATTTTATGTTTGAGGCTTCCATCTAAGGTCAAGAGAGCCAGGATTGACTTTCATGGCAAAAAACTAATTTTGTAAAGGGGATTAAACACATTAGAAATCATCGCTTTTAAAAACACTTACTTTATAAATCGATGAAGTGTAAATGCTGCTAAATCCAACCAAGTCCAAATCAATCCAGAGGAAAACCTTATGAAAAAAAAATGAATAGCCACACCCGTCGTCCTCATCATCCCATACACGTGTGTTTCAGCTCAGCAGCCGAACTGAACCGTAAACCAGGTGAAGGAGGGGCATATTAAGTCATAGTCAATAAACCCATTAAGGCCATTAGCAGAGGACATAGGGGCTGCCGTGCCTGGTGGTTCGATCTTTCGTGTCTTTTTGTTATTCTGATACATTGCGCACCTTTTCTCATCATTAAGCTCTCACACACTAACCAGAGACTGAACATATTATCCAAAGCTTGCTTTTGTGCAAGCTGAAAACAAAAATGTTAAAAAAAAAAAGTAAAAGCATCAGCAGCCCTATGCTAATGGAACAAGTGGAAAACACTAATGAATCTCTAATCTCCTCCTCTGCTCACCTCACCCTGCCATACTCTCTCTTGTAAAATCACTTTTTGTCTCTGTCTCTCTCGTGGTGCATTTTGCTCACCCATGTACTCTGTCACAAGTTTTATTCCTCAGGTGCAGGAACTCCATTAAAAGCTGGAACTAGAGCGCTATGAATAAACCAACTTCAACCACAGGGAACAATGTTACTGTTCTCTTCATGTGTGTGTGGGTGAACCAAAATTATCTTACTTCAGTAAATTCACAATTTCTTTTTCAAAGGTTTGCTCTTTTTTTTTTTTTGAAGACCAAACAATGTATTTTTAATGTTGTTAAGCCCCATGATTTTCTTTATATTCCTGCCAAACGCTTTCCAAAGTCAGTGGTATTTTTCCATCGCTTCCAGGCGGCCATTGGTGTTCCATTCATTTTAACCATGTCAAACTCACTCATGCAGAGTAATCTATGTCAGTGAACCTCTCTTTTATTTTACGGTAATAGTTGCATTTGTTGAAAAGAGGTTTTCTTGAAAGTTGTCATAGAAGATTTGCAGCACATACTATGTGTTTGTAATGCTTTGTAACAGTACATTCTGCACACTGACATCTCCACTGTGGAATGTAACTCATTCATAATTTCAGTCCTAAGCAGGAAGAAGTGTGGATTAATCAACAAATGTTTCCTGATCTGACACATCTATTGGTGGGATAACATCATTGATTGAAAAATATGGTGGTTGTGCTTTAAAAAATGTCAACACATGATTGGAAATGAAGAGCTGTCTCCAATGTATCAGTCTAATGTTTTGATGAGCCATAGATCAGAGAAGGAAAGTGATTTAGACAAGGAGAAAGGGAGCGAAACATAGAATAAGAGTCAATGCTGAGAAGGAGAGCGAGGGCTAGATGATACAGATTGTGAAATTGATGTATGACAGAACAGATTGGTGTTGCCTCTCAGATACATCTGTATTGGATGTTGTCAGGAGGCAGATTACAGCAGAGACTGCGCTGCGTCCAGCTTCCTGCATTAAATGAAGACATGTTCACTTTCAGTTGAGAGAATGAGAGAAAGAATACGTGCATTTGTGTGTTTATCAAATCCTGCGCCAACAACCCTGCATAACGGTCTGAGGATACAAGGGGCACCACAGCACAACAAGATCCTGTATCTTCCTGAAGGCAAGATCATTGAGATGTCAAAGTCAAACTTGTGGTCTGAGACAGAAACTTTATTAAAGTAAACTCAATATAACATGAGAATACCTTGCTTATGCACATAGGGTTAGGTTGTTAAATAAGTATTGATGGATCAGACAGGAAAACATGATGTTGAGGGTTCCCACAATACAAAACCCTTCTTTCGACAAGTGTAATAATTTCCTGCATTGAAGCAAGTTGGCTGTCACGTGTTTTGACCACGCAGTTTTGTACACTTGGCAGAATATGCTCCTGATCTACAGAGAGTAGAGCCCTTTGTTGCTTTCTATGTCAGACTTGCGTGATCCTTTTGACTAACAAATGTCACCTTTATCTAAGAGTGCAAAATTAAACTTTAAAGAATGAGACCCTTCAACATCTCATTTACATCATCTGCCCTATTGTGGATCTCTTTGGTTTATTTTTCCTCTGTCATTGAGAAGCTTCAGGCATCCATCCTGATAAGTGTGCGTGTGTGTGTGTGTGTGTGTGTGTGTGTGTGTGTGTGTGTGTGTGTGTGTGTGTGTGTGTGTGTGTGTGTGTGTGTGTGTGTGTGAGTCAGTGTGAGAGAGCGTGAGCAAGAAGGATGGATATAAAGAGATAAGGCTTATGCTCCTGTGCTGAAAAGAGTGAGTGTGTGGGGAGTTTATGGTGTGGGTGGATGCCAAACAATGAAGCAGCCTTGGGCTGAGAGGCTGAGAGGAGTCTGATAATATAGCAACATTTTACCCAAACAAGAGACTGGACACTGTCACTGAATGCAACCTTTTTTCATCAAAACCCCCAACAAACAAGACTAAAACTAAGTAAATAACCTTTGGAAATGAGAACTATGACAAAAAAACAACAAAATATGAGTAAATGAGTAAAACCTTAATGATAATGTAAGAGACGGATATGGCAAAAATGAACTGTTTTAATGCAAACGTTATATTCAATGACCTGCCGGCTTCCGCTAGATAATAAATTACAGCCTTGCCGCTGGGCTTGATTAGTAAAACAATTTACTCAAGGGCCCAAAGATATCTAATGTTCAGATGTTGATTCAGCTGCTTGACCTGTTGCACTGTTAACAGGACGCATCTTGCATTCAGGAAGGTTTTGCCTCTGTCAGTGTTATCATCGGATGGCACCAGTTCTTGAGAAAGAAACATGGTCTAAAATATTGCAAAATTAAAAGATTTATTGATATAAGTAGTGCCTTTCCCACTTATTTCATGATAGGCTAGAACAATGCCTGTAATCATCGTACTTTACGCAACAAAGATGGCAACTGTTGTGGCCTTAAAATGCCTATAAGGCAAAAATACTGTTCTTAAAATGCAGGAAAAATTTAAATACAATGTTTTTTGGTTTAGAATAACTAAGACTAACCAATCAAAAGATTGAACATTTCCTCAAATGAATAGATATTTTTTTTATCAAATGACTGATATGATAAATCAACACTGAGGAAAAAACAGACAATATCAGGCGTCTCCTGTGCTGGTGCTGACCACACTGTGCGCACTAGAGCTGTTACCAGCACCCAGAAGATTTCTGCTAATCGATATATCTCACACCTCAGCTATTAGTGTCATCTAATGTAACCGTATGCTAAATTGTGTAAACTATGTGTTTCCTACCAGGGCTTAATCCTAATCCATAAAGCAAGAGTCAGCAGTGAGTAAGTCCCAACTGGTTTGAGGCCGTAGCGTTGCTGCGGGCAGCACCAACTTGGTTCGAGCTGAAGCAGCCTTCTTAAGTTAAGAGGTAGTTTATCTGTTTCTTATTCGTCGACTGTACCAGGAAATCTAATCTATGAAACAAAACTAATCTAAGATATTTTATTGCATACTGTACTATGACATTTTCATGGCACTCTTTTTTGATGACATTGACAATTTTATGACATACTTTATACTCAGACATTTATTTTGAATGAATAGTATCCGATACCATATCGACCAGTTTTAACAAATACTTGATTCAGCTGTTTGAGCCTGTATCGGACCGTTATATAATATCAGTAATGTTATTGGTGCGTTAACTATATATTTGATTGATATTTTGATGTCTCTTTAACGGCATACTTATTATGACATTTTTCATGACATTTGTTATGACAAATTACATTTTAAAAGCATATTATTCGTACTGAAACATGAATCAAAGTACCAAGGCAATATTTAGCTTTACCGGCGTTTCCTCACCCCAAGTTGTCAAGCACCCTCTGATGAGCATCTCTGTGGTTAGTTAGTTTGCTGCTTCGTTAGCATTACTACTCGAGGGTGGAGAATTGAATGATGTTCATCCAACAAATTACAAAGATACGCAGGATTTGGACAAACCTGAATACTCATCAGAATTTTGAATTGGATTAATTTCAAGTTGAACCACGTTGCACACACTCAAACTTATCTTGGTGTATTAAATTTAAAGTGAATATTTGCAGTGATAAATTACAATTTAAAATCCCTGTTCCATTCAGTTGAGTATTTCGTATACTGTACAGATTGGAAAGCCCTCTGAGGCCAATTTGTGATTTTTGGCTATACAATGAAATTGAATTAACTTTACTTTCAACGAAGTGACAATGCAAGTTAACATAATACAATTAAAGATGATTACTTTTTGCTGATTATTTTAAACGAATATTCCAAAAGTTTTGTTTCAGAACTATGTATGTGTAAAGTGCTTATTCGTAGACTTGAAATCCACAAATGCCTTTTGGATTCAGAAATTTCAGTTCAATTACATGTATTTGTATCGCCCAATATTGACTCAGAGGATTCACAACTTCCTTTGTCTTTGGTCCCTCGTATCAGCAAAGGGAAACCTGCAGTGTGTATTTGCAGATGAGATGAGGGATGTTAGAATGACAGAGACAAAGCAGGAGCAATTCCTTAAGGAAGAGGCTGACTGACAGACAAAAAGTCAGTGGATGTCCTCATAGTGAGCGAGTGATTGATTCACATACAACAACAATGCACAAAGTATAAACTGAGTTCATTTATTATTCACATCTAACACAACATTCAGATCATTAATTTGTCACGATTCGACAGAACATCACCTGTAAGCTTAGCGTGATGTATTTCAGCTCATATAATGCAAAGCCCAATGCACTCACAACTTGCATTTTAATCAATGTAGAATTGACTTGTTTATATTAGTATCTTTTTTCTCTCTTTTATAGTTTTTTCGCATTGCACAAATCATCAATAAAGGTAGCATAATAAGCTTACTGTGAAAAGTAAGAATAAAAAGAGTAGATCTGGAACGCTCAGCTTTCGTCAAGGTTGAAGAGCATATATCCAGGAATCACTGCATTTGGGCTTTTTTTCACTTTTGTTGGACACAGGTCATGTTTGTCAGATTTTTCTCCTGCACTGTAACAAGATTACTGTAGATTTTACAGTAACTTGCTGGCAGCAATTAGCAAGTAAGAAGCTGTAGTATATTTCACAGTATTCTTACCGTAAAATGAATCACATTACCCATGAAATATCTTCAGGATGGTGAACTTGATGTTCTCATGAACTGTAACCACTCCATATTTTAGAGATACCAGTGGTATAAAACCAGTGGTTTAGGGCGTCAAAAGCTGCCTGGCATTCAGACGTCTACCTGAACTTGACTCCCCTACTTTTCGGGGGTATTTAGTAGTTCAGCCAGCTGGAAGAAGTTGGGTACGAACCTGTAGTATTAACCAGTAATGTCCAATAATCTCTGGAGGGGTTTGAGGTTGACACTGCCAAAGCTTTTTGTTTTTCTCCAGCTTCACCTACATTCCAGTTGCTGCAACCATGTGTTCCAAAAGTTGAGTGAGTTCTGAAAATATTTTTCATGTTCACAGGAAGTTTGGCCTCTCTCAATTCACAAAAGACCGCCTGCAAATCATCCTCCCATGATGATAGCATCTCGGGCCAAAAGTTGCAAAGGGGAGGGCCCGTGTACATGTAAGGTATGACAGGCTTCGCCGTCACAAGCTGAAGACAACTAATAAAATGATTGCCTGCATTTCCTGTGACCGTCATGTAAAATGCCTTTTATTTGTCTTGTTTCTTGAGTCTCTCTCTCTCTCTCTCTCTCTCTCTCTCTCTTTCTTTCGCTCACTCGCTCACTCACTTACTCACACATATTGTGTTGGCTGCTGTACCTACATGCCTCACAGGTGTGTGTGCGGTGGTCAGAGAAATGGCCCAAGACTCCCAGCTCCAATTAAGAGAACAGACAGTTGGTGAGCGGGAGGGAGAGTTTGGCCTTCTAGCAGACCCAGAAACACTCCAGCAGAATATTAATAACAACTAACATTTCAGCCATATCCTACCATCTCCCACTGCAGCTTTGTTTATGGTAATTCTCCGCTGACTTTGTCTTGCAGACGTAAAAAAAAATGTTTCATGACCCTATGACCAACCAATGTAATTTGAAAATACATTCTGAAATGTCAAAAATTCCAAAAAGGTATGGAAGAAAGAAAAATCGTGTCACATGTTGCCATTTGGACTAAAGGTTTTATCTGAGTGCATATTGATTGATTGAAGTACACCTATGTTTTGAGATTTTAAGAAGTACAATAAGACCAATTAAAATACATTATAGTATGTGACTCACGGCGGGTGGGGGGGTTGAATTCCACCCTTTACTCAAATAAATATAATCTTGGTATTATGTTTAGAATATAATGAATGTCTGCTTTGGATTTAATTGATGTCTAGAGATTTGGAAAACAAGAACAAATTAGACATACTTGGTTTATTTGAAGTTACCATTCAATAGCACTTTCTTGACTCACTTGTTTAAAAACAACTCTTTTGGATGACATTCATAATGGGGAGAACTGTTTGTAAACTGAATCTGTCATTATACGATTAAAAATGCATTTTAAAAACAAACAATTTATTGTAGATTATGTGTCTTTATTATGAACTCAGCCAGCCTACATACACTCGGTTAAAGATTTGAATGTGCTTCTCAAATCCATGCTATTAAATATGGATCCTTTAGGCATAAACAAACAAAGGATCATCCAGGGAAAAATGTGCCTTTGGAAAAAAATAGAAACATGCAGGGTTATTCAGGTAATTCAGATAACAGCTTGGGTCGAGGAGGTTTAGTTTCGTTGGAGAGCGTTTGTTTGGTTATTTACAAGTCCAAGTCAAGTGTCAAGTCTTTTGAGGGCAGATCTTAAGCTTTAGAGACGTGATTTACAAGTCAAAAAGCAACTTTTTCAAGGCCATAATCTTTTTTTAAATGATAAAACCGTGCATTTAATATCGCAAGTAAATCATTTAAACATGGATTTGTCAAATAGTTTGATGACAATATTACAAATGTAACAGCAATTTTGCAAAAATTCCCATGATGAGTGTTTGGTTTGTTACTTCTGGACATCTCTGTTTCTTAGTTTGATCTTAACTCTCTCTGATTAGTCACATCCAAATATGATCGATCAGTCGGAAATATTTGTTCAGCAGTTATTGCTGTGTGCATTTAGTGTCATCGGCTCAAGTTATTCAAGCAGGGGAGTCAGATATCAAATCCTCAATTTTGCAACTCAAGTCAGACTCAAGTTTGAGTCTACATCTCTGATATCAATGGATTAGGAGGGGGAAACTATGAGAAATTGTTTATGGATGTAGAATAACAATACATCACTAATGCTGGTGTGGTTGAATTATGATAATTTTGTATCTATGTAAAGATGTGCATCTGTTCATTATCACCAAATACTTACATATATATAATTTTATTAAAGGTTTAGATGTAATTCAAACAAGCTTCATATAGATCAGATCCATAAAACCCTTTCTTTGGATTTTGGAATTGTTTTTGAACTAATATCACTGTATTAGAGACTTTATTTTGTCAACCTTTATTTTACTAGGAATATTTCCCATTGAGATTAAAGATCTCTTATTGAAGAGTGTCCTGGCCAAAATACAAAGTTTCACAGAGAAAATAATAACATAATACATAAAACCAACACGCAACATACTTCAGTCTATAAAAAGGGTAGCCTTGTGGCAATTCTTTGAAACACAAATGTTCTCTTTTATTATTATTTATATTTAGAAGATGAAATAGACAGAATGTGGTTGTTTGGACTTAATGTTTTTTAGTTATACCTTTGAAATAAAAGATAGCAAAAGAGACAATTTACTATTTTAATATAACGTTTGCAACAGTGATAGCATGCATATTTTATGTCATGATATGGTAGTATTAATACATTCTCAGACAATATCCCGTTATTGCTTTTTTGTTTCCCTCCCCTCTCCCCCAATTTTGTCTTTTCAAAGATATATGAACAGAAGATATTAATATTCATTTCAAAATAATATAACTGCATAAATGAAATGTGAAGTAGTAGTTTATTGGTAAATATAGCTACAAACACTTACACACCTTGTATGAAAAAGTAAAAAAAAGATCTGTCTAAAACTTTCTTTTTATTTGTTATTATTTTATCCTAGTTCTCCTCCTATTCTCTCTTTTCAAGCACTAATGATGATTTAGTTTTTTAGAACACAAGGCAGAGCACAGAATATAATGAGTTGTAATGACTCCCTAAACAATATTGTATGACACTTAAACACAAAGTTCTATTCATGGACGTAGTTGTCAGTGTTTTAATCCTGCTGTTGCTGCTTAAGTGTTGCATGCTTGGATCTTTATGCATCTTTATTGTTTTTTCTATGTTGCACTGTTTAAATGTCTTAAAAATAAGGATGCTTGTAATATGAATAATACTTGGTGAAAAGTGACTGTCTAATTAACAATTTGAATAATGTTTACAAAAGTCACTGAGGCACACTCATTGATTGAATTAATCAATAACTCTTTTAATATACCCACTCTCTGCTATTTTGAATGCAATACTATATCACTAGATACTTCTGTGTTCTCATCAATTGACTGCAAACTGGGCTAAACGGAGAGGCGCAGACATGAGAGACAGATTATGTTATTGATCGCTATATTTGTCTGTTATCGTATCAATTATCAGTAAATCCACATCAAACAGATGGGTTGCTGGCTGTTGTTGTTCAGTTGACAAATGATCTTTCAAATCTCTCAGCAATCCTCAATACCTAAAACATAATAATAATAATAATAATAATAATAATAATAATAATAATAATAATAATAATAATAATAACAATTATTATTATTATTATAGAATTTTAAACATGAACTTTATTTGAATAAGAGGCCAAAGAGAGCGATAAAATAGAGTGTTAGGGTTAGGGTTAACCCGTGTCTAACCCTGTTCACAATATTCATGTAAATGTGATTTCATTTCGTACATTTTCATTCAGAGGTGCATCCTTTATAACTAAATAATTTATGACAAGTCTTTTCAAACTTCTCAGACTAAGTCATGCGTTGCCCTCCAGGTGTTGCCCATCAGTAGGTAATTCCCAGACAGATAGATCCTCCTCCTGTTGTGAAGCAGATGGCTCTCACCAGAACATACTGTTGCTGTCTCCCTCCTCTTGTCAGCTCCCTAATCAGATATTTATAAACAATAATAAACCCCTACATTTACATATCACTATTGTTGGAGAAAGAACAGTTTGTTTTTAAGAAAATAACCTTTGCTATGTCATTTCAAATTTTATTTCTTAAATCAAGAATCACATTTTTTTTTGGCGTAACAGTATCACATTATTCTTAGCACCTATTATTCCCCAGCCTCCTCAACATCCTGAAGCATGGATACTGGAAATCGTCATGATTCAATTTTTAGGTCGCCTCTACCTTTGTCAGTTATCCCCCCAAACCCTGCCCCATGTCACAAGGCTCTCAAATGGATCTTTTTCCCTCCAGGCTCGGCCAACCTGTGGCCGGGCAACAGAGGAGCCATTTATCTCCTCTGCAGCATGCTGAGAATAATCTGGGATGTGAGTTTGTGTGTGTGTGTGTGCGTGCATGTGAATGGGTTTGTGTATGTGTGTGTGCATGGTGGCAGGAAGACAGTCATAAACAGAACCATGCAGGAACCAGACGCCGGTGGGCCAAAGCATGCAATAACGGAGCAGGGGAAGCTAATGCTCAGTGCGAGGAAGAATCCGACGTGATTTAGGAGCACCGTCAATGAGCTGGGAAAGAACAATGGTTCACTAGCTGGGTAGAGAAATGAGGACAGGGCTTGGAAAATGGGCAGAGGCTATGAGGATAGGGAGTGAGGTAAAAGCAGGGGAGAGAGATTACTCTAGGTGCAAGCCTGAGGATATGAATTGGGACGCGGTCGGCCGAGGCATTCTAAGATATGGGAGATGGAGGCATATTTTTTCGAGGTACAGAGTCGAGGTGGTGGCAGGTTGGGTCTTTTTATGACCTATGCTATTGATAAAAGTCCAATTTAAAAGAAGAAATAGTGATGTTCTTGATGATTAAGCGACTACATTTCTCATTATAATTATACAGTAGGCCACAAGCATTTGTACACTTTACAATGCAGTTTCAAGATTTGATTTTCTTAATTCAAAAATTTTAATTGTTTTAAGTTTAAAAAATAATGTTGAATTAAAAAAATAAGGCTAATAATGGAAAATAGAATGTAATATTATACTTAAAGTATGTACGTATGTGTGTGCATCAGTGGCGGGCCGTCAGGGCCAGCAAGGCCTTCTCTGCTGGCCTAAACAGAATCACAAAGTTAAAGTTATTTTATAATAAAACAATAAAAAAATAAAATAAAATGTTAAATGTTTTTATAATTAAAAATGATATCTATTTTATAACGTAATTGTCTTACACAAATACACATGTATTATAATTATTTTTCACAATTAGATTGTTTTCTCATTAAGCAGCTCCTGTCGGTCTCCTGCTGCCTTGCTTTCTGGTTCTGTAGCCAGGTCGCTGGTCAGCTTGACGTGCGCTCCTTATCGCTCTTTGACCAATCACATCTCACCTCTGTCTTTCTCTGTGTCTCTCTTTCTTCCTTCTGTCTTCTCTCTCTCCGCTGGTTAAACACGGTGATGCCTGCTTGCTGGTTCTGTTATACTTGCTCTGAGTGAGGGGGGCGGGGCCTGTAAAAACCTAGAAGCTAGAATCTCAGGACTTACTGATGACTCCTTTCCCACAGAGATTTATGTGCATCTGGTGACTGAAATGCTGATTATGTTACTGTTTTTTTTCTCATTTGCGGTCGAATTTAATCATAAACAAGCTACAGGGCTGTTGTTGCTGCTGCACCTGGGGGTGCTGGTGCTTCTCCTTGCGGCCTCTCCTTGGCGCGGGGAGAGGTTGCTGCCGGCGCAACTGTGCTGCAATGTCATGTCCGCACTGTGGTGGTTTTGTTGATAGAGTTGGACAACATGCATTTTTGTTGACCCAACGGGTTGTGCTCTCCCCTTGCTGTGCTGCCCGGTGCATTTCCTCCACTGTGGTGCTCAGCGACCGGCTCTAGCTTGGCTTGGAAAGGCTCGGGCCGAAGGTGGTACGCCGGCTCCAGTCGCGTGCTTTAGAGCGCACGTGCCCAGACCTCGCCGCTGCCCGGGGCCGTGAAATATGTGCTTGTGACTTCTCTCCCCGCCGGGGAGGGACTTGCCCCCTGCGCTGTTGACTGGGGCGCATTGTCCTTAGTGCCGTGTTGCGTCGCCAGGGCGAGTCAGAGGGATCTGAAATCCTGTCACGCAATAACAGTGAAGGGGCGGCGCGTGTGACGTGCATCTCGCGGTTCTGCGGGTCGGTCCCCTCGCCCCGTATGCTCAAGGTGGAGCGGACTGTTGGAGTGTGTCGTTCTGTGACACTTTTTTTTTCTGCGATCACAGCTGGCCTAATGGCCAATACCACGGACCACCACTGGTGTGTATATATAAAATGGAATGACAAGACGCCCCGAGCATTGAGCCTGCTGACTAACTGGCAAACATTTTTTTCAAAAGTGTTGGAGAATTTCTGGGATTCACTAAACATCTACACGGATGCTGGTCATCCATGGGTTTGGGGGGGTTGTTGGCCTCCCTCTGTTGTACAGTCGGTTTCCATCAGTGACGAGTACAACAGGGCATCAACTGAAGATGCTCCTCTTCCAAAGACTTTAGGCCCATTTTCAAGCTGGCTTTTCATCCTAGTTAAATACTTCAAGCACCTATATGGTACTCTGTATTTGGGGGCCTCTTTTCTATGATCAACCAAATTATTCAGGGTAACTCGGTACCATAGGGGCTGCTATTCGGCTACAACCATGCATCACAGATATAAGGCTGAAACAACGGGACGATGGTATTCCTCACCTTCCCTCCTCTTACATCCAACCTGACCTCGACACAATACTGTCAAACCAAAAATCCTTGAAGCCTTACATTAGTAAGGCATGCATATGGCGGTAGTGATGTGTGTTGCACAGCTAGCTGTCATTGACTCGTTATAATGAATTGACACCCGGCCGTATCTGTCCTGCTACGGTTTCCTGATTCTTGGTGGACCTGCCCTTATTGGGATTGTGGGTCCACATTTTGTTCTGTGTTAATGGTGATTATTCTGTTTCCTGCTTCTCTGTTGCATGTTCTTTCCGCCTTCTTTGGTTCACGTTGCCCGGCTTAACGTGGAGTTTCTACTTCTCTGGTTGACGTTGCCTGTTTTAGCATAATAGTTCTGGGTTAAACGTTGCCTGGCTTAACGTTCTCTTCTTAGTTTCCTAAGTTAACATTGCCATGCAAACCTTCTGAGATAGGTCCACAAACCCAGAGGACAAATGATGTACCCACACTCGTTTAATGCTTCCCTCTATTTTTTCTTTTCTGTCTTTGATTCTGACATGCATGCTCCTCCCACAGGCACACACACGCACAATTTAATTACATCAAATCGGGGGTTCCTTGTGTGTAAATGTCAGGTCATTAGTGTGGTCCAGTCTTCTCCTGTCAAACTGGACCTTGGTAAATAGCCAATCAACATTGATTCCTGCACATCCTGCTCTCATTCTTTCTCTATCACTTATTCTTTGCTTTCTTTCTCTCTCTTTCTCCACTTCTGATCTTGTAATAATAATAATAATAATAACCTTCACCGTATAGCACCTATACCAAAAATAAAGACAGACCATAAAAGCAAAGAAAATAAGATGGAAAATAAAACACACTTGATATGTATAAAAAATTACAACATGAAATACAATACTGAGAATGCATAATATCTGAAGGAATATTAAACCCTCTGTATAATAATTATATTAGAAAGTCTGTAGCCTACCCACATTTGCAGCAGGATGGCAAGCTAGCTGTAACTTAGCAACACTGCATGGATCTGGTGCTGGTTGCTTCGTATTGTTAGCTCATCAAGTCATTTGCAAACCAACCAGATCCGCCTGGGAGTCTGCAGGAATTATAGTGGTGTAATGGACCGTAATCGATCCATGATCGGTATGGGACCCCCAACATGGTTCGGCTAGTTAGAGCTACTGATGCCAAGATTAGTAATAATCCCTAAAATTATTTAATTTACGATCATCTGCATTGTGATTTTATGCAGACACGCGAGTTGGGATTGTGTCTGGAACCTTGTATGCTAGGCTACTATATAGCAGCTATATTAAAACACTCAACAACAAAAACAATCAATACCAGCTGATATGGCCACAATCGACTATCCATAATCGGCCATTTAAAAAAATGAAATTTTCTCTCTTTTTTTTTTCTGCTGATCCGTGACTTGGAACCGGAAAATGATCCAAACTGTGAGTTTTGTGATTCTTTGCATAAAGATTTAGCTGACATCCACTCAAAACAGTGTTCTGCTACATTAGCTACAATGGTTGACGCTGTAGGGGACTCGAAGAGAGGCAGGGCCCTCGGGTGCACGTTTAAACGTCACAGCCTTTGGATTTTTCCTAGCAAAACCGCTCTGAGTCCTTGACATAAAAATCAGTCCGTCAGGGAAGTTTTAATTTATGCTACAATCTGCTCACACATCGGCAATATATACTAAAAAAATATGTGTAATCTGTATAGTAGCCAACCTTTAATTAGTGATAATCATTTTAAACCATGGTTTAGTTTTTGAAATTTTCAGTTTTGTAATTAATTTCAAGAAATACCAGTCCTGTCCACACCCCTGAAACTGTACATCTGCACGTCATAGAAAGATCATAGTAGATTATATTATTGCCATTGCAACCAACCGATGGTGTTGAGCTACAAACGCGGTAAAGATGGAACACGGTGAAGGGTCCTCCAGTAGAGAGGGAGATGGTGGTGGTCGTCTCGCAATGTGCACTCAGCTCAAGAGGGGGCAGAATTGTAAAGGACTGAGACCCACAACAGTACACTTTACCATTGTTGCTTGACCATTGTGTCACTCCACCATTATGCATCATGCTGTTGTTTATTGTACTGACACTTTACCTTTATAAACTTTACTTACTGTTTTACAAATAGTTTTCACCTCTGTTTAAATATATGTATAGCCTTATCATGCATTTTTATTTACTACATTCCAGTTTACATTCAGTTAATTTATTTGCAATTGTGTTTATTTAATATTTTATCTTGCACTATCTTATGTCTTAGATTGTCCTTTTACTTTTGTATTCATATTTAGTAGTATTGTCAGAGGAAGCCAATATTTGTATTGCCAACGCTTCTCTGTTACTTCTTTTGCATTTGATAATGAAGAACTTAACTTTATAGTTGATACACCGTCACAGTGTGCGGTCGATCCATGTGTGCTTGTGCGTGATTTATGAGGAAGTGTGTGTTACTTTTTGTAACTCTGTGACAAAGCTATTGGCCACTACAGGAGGTTCTTTACACGGTAAAGAACATATTGCATCTGTTCACACCTGCCAGTGTCCCAGGCAATATTGCACCTGAGTAGACACGACTAATTAATGAATCCAGTGGGCTTCCTAATACAGTGAGAAAGGAAACACCCTGGATGCCTGGAAAGGAAAAATATGTAAATACAATACAACTCCCTATTTAAAAAATTATTTTTTTTACTTTTCTCAATCCTCAAACTTCTACTCATTTACTCTGTGTTAAATCCAAATCATATTAGATGTGTTACTTTTTATTCATCAAAACAGTATTAGTGGGTAGCCTTTGTTGCTGCCTTGTTAGTTTAGCTTCCCTCCTTTAGACTCGGAGAGTTATGGTTTACATGGAGCGGCATTATGCAACAAGGATAAGGACCGAAACATTTGGTACAAATTGGGGATTACTTGCAGGATTACAAAAAAACACATTTACTATAAGGATCAATACACTATGCAGGTGCATGAGAACACAAATCTCACACTGCAGCAGCACAGCTGTCTGTGTGGATACCACACACCTGCGAGCCGCAGGACAGGTAGAGGTCAGTGGTGTGGCACACGTTAGTGAAAAAATGTTTTCATTTGGTGGACATTTCACTCGTGTTGTGTGCAAAGTGGAAAAGATGAACACAAGCGCAGTAGAATGCAATTTATCACAAAGCAAAATGTTTTGTTTTTGCAATGTCCTGTGTCAAGATTATTTCTCTTTTTGCCGAGAGGAATTGAGTGAACTACCTCTAATTTCTGATCCAGCAAAAATAATACGGAACAAACTGGAAAATCTCTTTGGCCGTACCTAATAGTTTGAAGCTTCATTCATGACGTTAACATTCACATTATTATCATTAATATCTAAGAGAACCATTGCAGAATCATCCAAACCTGTTTTTTTTTTTTTTAATTTTTGCTTTTTCTCTATATATAGTTCACCTCTTGGACAAAATATTCAGTCATATAATTAATTTCCACTGCTCTGCTGATGATACTCAGCTGTATGCAGTGTTGGGTAAAAGTGTCATACATGTAATTAAATCCACTCCCTAGTAAATCCCTGTTATTGGTGAAATCAATGGGGGGCATGGACTTCACATGAAGTCACCTGGCAACACATCAACTCCTCAGTGGGTTCACTGGCAAACCTCTAAAAAGTTACCTTTTAAAATATGCACGCTACGAGGCATAGTGGACTTTGTGGGCTGCAATGACCACGCAGCATGTGAGTGACTATTTTAAGTGCGTCTGTGTGTAGGAGAGCATGCAATTTCAGATCAAAACTCAAAAGCTGTACTGACATGTCCCAGGAACTGAGAAAAGACTACTAACCTGGAAACAGGCTTTCTGATAGCAATACTGAGAGGACAAATTATGCTGTGTGTGTGTGTGTGTGTTTATGTACCTATTTATGTGTAGTAGAGACAGTGTGTGTGTGTGTGTGTTTCTGTGTGTCTGTTTGAATTATATCCTCACCATCCTGGCTGCCTTCTATTGCGTTGCATTGTATGCACAACCAACCCCACATCAAAGTGAACTGTGCCCGCGAGGACATATTTAAAAATCAATGCAGTGTTGGATGTAGCTAAAAAATTTATATCATTCACTGGTGTCTCGCTCTCTTCAGCACACACACCTAAACACACACAAGCAAGCACAAATTCAATATCGGTTACAACTCACCGACAAAAAGTCATGTTAGTCACTGAACTCCGTGTGAGCAGCGACAGTGGCTCAATAGCTGTGAAGCTGGAGGATCAAACTAAACACATGGCCCTACATGTTTTATCGTTTTCCACAGGTCATCATCTGTGATTCCTCACGGCAGCATGTTTGAATTATGTCTCTGCATCAGGATCTTCAAAGGAAGGGTAGAGCAGCAAGAAATACTCACACACTTTAAAAGGCTGAAATGTATGTATTACCTTCTGTGATTCATCTTTTACTGGTACTTTTGACCAAATATATATATATATATATATATATATATATATATATATATATATATATATATATATATATATATATATATATATATATATATATATATATATATATTATTGGCTTTACTGTCTTCTGATTGTATTGATTGTCATTCAAATCAACCATTTCTCTTCCAAATGATGTTCATTCATACTATGACGATGTGCAATGACTTCGTTAGTAAGGAAAAATGTGAAAAGCAGGATGTTGACACCAGGAACAGGGTTTGCGTTCTGCCTCCCAGGCTACAAAAACGATTGTGAAGTTTGTGTTAGATTTTAGGAAATATCTCGTCCATTTTATGCGTCAAGTCAGTTTGATGTTTTAAACTAAGAACTCCTCGTAATATACATATTTTTGGGGGTTTATTTCGTTCATTATCTTTAAAAAGTTGTGCATCAAAATATAATAATTCCTGGAATTATTGATGCCTTAATGTATACATCACATCGTTTTACTGCAGCTGGTACCGGTGTGGCTTTGAATTACTTTGTAGACTGTTGGATAGCTTTTGGATCAATAGCATCTTAGCTTAATCGATCATAATCCATCATGAGACCTTCTGTGGTCTGTGTCAAACTGAGAAGAGCCGAGGTTATCCTCTACGTTTCTTTCAAGTCTCACTCTTAATGTCTCGTGTCGCCAGCTTAGTATAGGGCGGTTTACTGCAAACACTTGAATACACGGTCACACTGTTCGAAACAAACCGCTTTATTTGCGGGATAAAGTCAAAAGCCACTTTACAAACACTATTGGCAACTTATTCAGACTGGTATTGAGCCAAAAGAGAGCTCAGCCTTCTTTATTTGTCTGCAAGTACACATTGTCGCATTGATTTTTGAGTCACACATTTTACATATTAGCACCTGGTTTTCCTCATATTGCTTTTGTGATTGTTAAGGGCCTCTGGTTTGGAACTACAAAGAGGGAAAGAAATTAGGAGACAAGCAAAGGGAGGTGTCAACAAAAGGCTGTGACTGAGCCCTCTGGCTAGCTCATAAAATCTCTAATGGCAATCCAAAAAACCCAAAGTGTCAGTACTAGGCATTTCTTAGCTTTTTATTCTATATTATCAGATATTATATGAATATTATAATTACTATAACCCAGCTGGATCTATTATCCCAGCTGGATTCAGGACTTCATTGGCTTGTCTGACCTTTAGCCCGCCCAGCCTTAACGGTATGATCACAGAGCATCTTTAAAATGCCACGGTGACTGTGCATATGGGACTGCAGCATTTCCATCAGACCACCCGAGCCCCCAACAACATTAATTCCACTTACGTATAGTATACCCCATGAGATGGGTTATACCGCTTCCTGCTTGTTTATTCATGTAAAGCTATTATACTTATCATCCACAGCAGTGTGCAGCCTATAAGAGTGCAGACATTAGTCTAACCGCATTACCATTTGACTGCAGGAAGTCAGATATATTACATGATTGATTCCAAGCCTGGCAAAATGTATTATGGTAACTATAAAACAGAGCTTTGTTATCGCTACAGTCTAATTGTTTGCACCACATGGACTATTGTTTTGACACTGATAGAGCCTTAACTCTATTATCGAATGTGTTGCTATCCTGTATCAAATCAATGCTGTATATTATATAGAAAATTGTGCATGATAAAGATTGGAGGAACACTGCAAGTCTCCACGAAATTTGACTAGAATCATGTATCAACCTGGATGCTCTTGGATGTTCAGATAAATGTGTTCCCTTCAGTCAAACAAAGCAAGAAGTTCTGTATATGTCACAAATTACTTATTTACACATCCACATGCACAAGGAGATACTTGGAAGATGCAAGTCAAGATTTCTGATTACAAAAAATGGTTAGCGGTCCATTGTGTAAAAGAAAATGCATTATTTCGTTTGCAGATAATGTAGTGAATACATTGTATGAATCTTGGTGGTGCAATTAACATGTGAATTTTAATTAAAACAATATTACAGCCTAGCTTTGCTGTGTACAACCTACATATATATATATATATATATATATATATATATATATATATATATATATATATATATATATATATATATATATACTAGTAAAAGTACATTTAGTTAAGTGTGGCTTCAGCCGCATGGGGTCAGAGACCCCATGCTGGAAGCACACTTCATGTTCTCCTGCGGGCTTATTATTATTATTATTCTTCTTATAGTCAAACCACTACTCCTCCCAGAGCGTTGCCAGCACATGCGCAAAAATTACATCGAAACGTGCGGTTTGCGCGGGAATCGTGAGGTATGACTTTTCTAAGAGATTCGCCCGTACGTTTTCCCGAAAAATGCAAAAAACATAAAAAAAATTTCACGAAACGTTCGTAGAGGGTGGCGCGCCAATTAACAGAGTGAGAAGAAGCGACAGAAACTGTTAAAAAAATAAAACGTATTTTGTCTTTACTCCCACAATGTTCACTCTTCATACACCATTGTTGGATAGAAACGTTGGAAATCTTGTCTTCTGTCATAAACTGCGGTCGATAGGAATCCAACAGACTCAGACGTCTTGAAATCGGACTGAATGTGAGAGCAAGTCCACCTCGCTCTGCCATCCGCCGCCATGTTAAATCTCCCTCCAAAGCCACGTCTCCCCTGAAGCTCGTACCTGATTTGTAAATCGCCCGTACAGACACATGTTTTATCGTACAGACTCGCCAGTCACAGTATCTGTTCATCAGGTCTTCCTAACGCTCAATATGCGATATCGAAGCAATAGTGGCTTTTAAAGTACCATTTTTTTTAAATAGTTTGAAAGGAGTTCCACAGTATTTAGGTCTATTAAGCTCAGCGTAAGGAAGTCCCTTTGAAGTCATCACCATGGCAACCTTTGATCTAACGACCCACAGGTGTTCTCGTTAGGGCAGTTTAACAGACACACAGACACTTACACACGCACACAACACAGATGACTTCTGTCTCTCTGTCTGTTTGTCTCACACACACAGACACACAGACACACACACAAACAAACAAACACATACACAAACAAACAAACACACACACACACAAACAGACACACAAACACACACACACAAACAGACACATACACACACACACAGACACACACAAAGACGTTTACGTGTGTTTTATATTGTGTAGTTGTCAACACTGATCATTAATAAGGTCATATGATATTTCATATACGTTTGTGTGTGTTCAGGACGTTCAGTAGTTTATTTCCTTAAGTCCACAGTCCAGTCTGCCTCTAATCAGTCTGCTGGCGCTCACTTGGTCACCATGACGACGGCAGCACACAGGTGCTTCATATCAGCCAATCAGTTTAACACACAAACCAACTCAAGTGCTTTGGAGGAGAGACGGGCGTCAGAAACAAAAGCTATATATTGCGAGGTCTTACGGCAGTAGTAGCCACACTTTCAAAATTTCTTGCGAAATTTTCTAGTTTCTACTCTAATTGTTTAATAACTCCAATGTCAAATACACAATTCATCTGTTGTCTTTTTTCAATTAGTATAATTATACACATCAGCGTAATACTGTGACACAGCTGAATTTGCATTGTTTTGTACTGATTTTTCATTTAATTATGCCATGTTTCATGGAAGACAACACTTTCTATTGTATTCAACAAATGAAAGCGTGAAGCAGCACAGAAAGGCATTATCATAGCTGTCACCATACTGTGAGGCGGAAAAGATCCACCTGACAGGTCAGTGACTTATGTTTAGTTGATCAAACAACTTTTTTTTTTTTAAAGTGAAAAGGTGTATGTACTTTGTACAAAATATTCAGTATTAGAGCTATATGGGGACGTATGCAATTGTATATATGGGAAAATACAGAGACATTCATTCAGATACACAGGAATGTCAGTAAAAAGGAAGAATAAGACAGTAAACAAAATAATCAAACAAAGAGAGAAAAACAGAACAAATAGACAGATGAATTAAAAATGTACAATTAGCCAAGTCATCTTGCAGGACAAACAGGATATAACACGTCCTTCAAAGAGACAATGCTATTACCTAAACTAAGGAACAAATCAGAGAAGAGAGATCCATGCCAAATGCAAACGCCATCACAATAATGCTACCGTCCTGGGTAAATTTAATATATATTTCAGATTTTGTGAATTACCCCGAAACTCATTAGTCTCAAATGCCAAAATGTCGTAGTGCATGAGACAGGAGAACCAAATAATTTCATTGTCTCCTGTCTTGGAATCTTTCTACTGGGTGGAAAAAGTATTGGTTTGTCTGTCAGCTGTGGCTCTTCTTGACATATTTAACAAATTTATTCTTCTCATAAACCTCAACTTCAAAACATATATGCTAAACATGTTTCTGTTTTATATTAAACTATTCTGTTACACTGGTTTTCTTTTGTAAATTACCATACCACGTTTGAACTACCCATTCTTAATGTTCCTTAGGTTGTGTGTGTAAGTAACTGTATAGCTTCCTTGTTAATATAATTTGATTTTGTATTTTTTGTTCTGTATTTTATTGTTTCATTCTAATCAAATTAAAACATTTGAATATCTGCTGTGTGTATGTGTGTGTGTGTGTGTGTGTGTGTGTGTGTGTGTGTGTGTGTGTGTGTGTGTGTGTGTGTGTGTGTGTGCGTGTAGGAGGGTGCTACAACTGCATTTACTTGTGAACTGTATTGAAGAATGACAATAGAGCTGAACTGTATTGCTGTAACCTCAGCACGCCAATATGATACCCTGTGATTTGAGTCATGACCTGGAGTACAGAAGGCAGAGTTCAAATATTATTCAAAATAGTATTTTACATTATGAGTCTCAGGCAGTCTCTGTATTGACAACAGGTTAGACTCCAAGGACTAACACATCTACACACATGCAACTGCACAGAAAGGCCCGGTTGAGCTGACAACTCAATCAGAGGCTGGCCAGAGGAGAAGACTGACAGCTGCCTTGTTACGCATGCAGGAGATCTCCTTCAAAATCACAGGTTTCACATCTCCTAGCTGTTTTAAGTGTTCCTGTGTGCATGCTTGCGTGAAAGAACAAATGGGGAAGACACAAAGAATTAAAAACTTCTGAGGATGTGAAGGTGACTGAGAAGACAAACAGAGAGAGTCCACAAGTGTCTAGTATTAAGCCAATAAGGAACAAAGCTATTAAGCTGTAATTATTTATGCTGGATAGCTGTGATCCTTTGAATTCGGCAATTCTGTGGATTTAAATGGCCTTTTGACAATCATTGTAAATCTCAGCTGTTCTGTGAAAGCAGCTAATAAGAGAATACCTGAGTCAGTTTGTCCTTGTTCTGTTATTACCTGGCAGTGCAATTGGTGCGTGTTACTATATGTCTGAGTATGTTTATTGTGTAAGAGCAATTAAAATCATTATTGATTCAGCAGCTACTCTGAGTGTGTTATCTGCTATGTGCAATTGGTGCACAACAGACAGAACAAGTGTATTGGAGACCGTGTGAAAGAGTACAATCATTCCATTTGCACAATAATGAAGTGGGGTCAGAAGACATCGTCAGTATTTGCCTCCCACCTAATTGTGCTCATGTTTTAATGGACTCAGTGATCCATTATTTTTCTGACCCTGGCCTCAATTACAAAGAACAGAGCCAGAAGCATGAGAGCGTGTGTGTGTGTGTGTGTGTGTGTGTGTGTGTTTGTGTGTGTGTGTGTGTGTGTGTGTGTGTGTGTGTGTGTGTGTGCGTGTGTGTGCGTGTGTGTGTGTGTTTGTGTGTGTCTGTTTCTCAGACTTGAGTGAATCATTACGGCCAGACAGTAATGGCAGTTATTTGAAATGATCTGGATTATCAGATGGCTTAGTTTACTGAAAAATTACGTAACAAATTGAAGTGTGGTGCATAGAATTGCTTTAAAATGATCTAAAACGTCTCAAAAGGCCATGATGGATTTCCATGATGTTTTGTACTTGCATTCATGGTCACCAGAGAAAGAATTCTACTCACTTTAGTAATTCTCTGACTTTTCCTCTATAAAGCGCCACTATTAAGTACACATACCATTGGCTTTTTTCTTATATTTGTGTGAAGCGCTCTCTTCTTATCTTTATTAAATGAACAGTTGTACACACAATATTCCAATCTGCACAGTGCCAGTCACCAATGTTTGGATATTACGTCAGTTCAGGTCTTTGTCAAACAAGACAACATTATTTATGCAGTAATCCAAACAATTAAAAAACACTGATATACAATAAATACAATTTTGAAAAGGCAATTGAAGACATTCAAAGTGCTGAACCTCTACCCAAACAATACTATACAATAAAAGGTTGATGTGATGAAAGACCATTGGAGAGTCAAAGTGACATTGAGGGACAGAATGTCCCTGTGACAATGTACAACTTTCATATTCAGCCTAAAAATATTGGTTCCTCTATTGCTCCATTCAGGATCAATCAAGAAAGCAGTAGGATCCATTTAAAATAATATTATTTGAGACGCAGGTTAGCTGGGCAGCATGACTTTAAAAGCGACAGGAAATCAACTATTTCTTCGCACTTATTGCTATTCATGCTTTCTGCTGGAGACTGGTCCTTAATTATTCAACTGAATAAATTACCTATAAAGCAGAAAGTGGAGTCACAGCATGCCAGGAGGGAGCCGGCCTGTCAGCTTCAAAGGGCCAAAACCTGCCGAGATCCTGTGGGCTTCACTCCACTTAACACCAGTCACTAGGTATATATGTCTCGGCGTACATAAGCCCAGCTTAAATGTCAGGGGGTAGGCTGCTCCCAAGTGTGGGGCTCAATATCGAATGAAAATCACATTTAACTCAGCCTGAGTGGCTTTCATGGCCTTCATTGGAATTATGTGAAAAGAGGTTGAGGAAGAGGTCAACATCATGGCCAACTAAGACGATTCTGAATATCTCTCATTTGCATAATGTGGTGATGAGCAATGTTATTAATATGACACCATTTGGATTGGATCATTCAAATCCAGGAACTGCCTTCATTTTCTCCTAATTTTGCATGTTTTTTAAAAAGTTGATAAAAAAAAAATCTGGAAATATTTGAATTATGTTTGTTATTAGTTGTCCATTATGCTCTTAGGAGGTGAAGTTGTGGAATATACAAAGACTCTGCAAAATACTTGAATACCTGCATAACATTTCATACGACTGTGTTTTACATTTAACAGACAGCACCAGAAGCTCCACAGCAGCTCACAGAGACTGGGTGGGTAAACTAAATGACCCCAGATCCTCCCGTAGTGATTTCTGTCAAGGTGCTGTTGAGCAATGTGCTTAACCCCCAGCTGCTCCAGTGGAGCTGTCAAGTGTAAGAGGAACAGCAACATAGTATGCGGTTGCTGTGGTTATCTCCCATGTGTAAATGTGTGTAACTGATCCAATGAATGTGAAACAGGTGGTTGCAAGAAAAAGTGGAAGCGTGGTCAGCAAACCTTCCCTGGTTAACAAGATGAATGATATTGCAGAGCCCGCTTATTTTTCCTGTAGCTTAACAAAGTAGACTTTTTGAGGTTATCCAGAAAACACATTCGATAGATGTTAACTAACGTGTCTTTAAGATTGTAAAAAATCAATTTACTGTGACTTTAACTGTCTATTATTGCTGTGAAACACACCGCATGCGGAAAATATAGGCAAGACCTTGAAAAGAAGCAACCGAGTCGCAGCAGATACGCAGCCAAGCCGGAGCCAAGCTGCAACATTGGAACTGAAATTTAAAAAAACAAGTTTTGCGACGCACGTGCGCTGCTCACACAGTATTTGCCTTTCAGACCCTCTCAAGCTCAACACGTGGTATATCTTCACAAGTTGTGGTTTTTGTGAAGTTAAGTTCCATTTCTTGGCTGGGTGCAGTGGGGTCTCTGTTATGTTGCTAAAAAAAAAACAGCATAAAACTCCAACTTACTGTTTAATAAACTTGCATGAACACAAACAACCATCTAGAAAAGAACAGTGGGATCATCTTTAGTTATTCTTTCAATCAATCAAATTCATGTGTGGTGGCATTTTTATACTGTACTTTGAATTTCCAGGTCTGCTTTCGAATTATGACGGGTTGGCCTCAGGAGCTGAGTGTGTGTCTCTGGCCTGAGTGTCTTCAGTTTGACAATGAAAGCTAAATATGCCTCACTAATGTCATATAAATGCCACTCCAGACTCCCGCTAGCGCTGTAATTGCCACTCTGACTCACTGTGCACCGAGTCAGAGCCCACTGACTAAATTACACAATAATGCCACACTAAACTGGAGCTCAAAGCTATTTGCTTTGGGCACTCGAACAATTGTTACAATAACTACTCATTGATGAGGTTTTTGATGAAGAGAAAATAGTTAAGACGAGGCTGGAATATAATCCCAATAAATATCAAATTTTAATGTTTTCAACCCAAAGAAAAACAAGGAAATATTTTTGAAATACAGCAAAAGCTGAGTAAAGCATTTTTCTTTTAAAGAGAGAAACTATCATCCCCATCAATCTCATAACTATAATGATGTAGTGATGGAAACTATCCTGAGGACATGTACATTTACCATGAGATGTGCTTATAAGTACAAAATAACTATGTAGTTCAGACCATACAACAAACAAGACAAATATAAGTAGTGTGGTAACAAATACACAAAACCAAAAAAAAAGAAACTGCATAACAATTTAAAGTCTAGTGAAACGGATGTTAGCGCATCTTTAGCTTCTGTTATGGTTTAAAATGTTTGATGACGTCCTTTGCAAAAACATTATCGTTGGTGGTGATGCAAACTAGCTTCTCTTCATCGCAATTGCCAGCTGGCCAAAGCCTGACACAGTCCACACACAGTGTCTTCACATGTGTGTTATCCTTGGAAGCAGGCAGTCTGTCGACTTTGTGTTTTCAGTTCAAAGGGTCTTGATCCAGTTAGTGCACAGTCGGGCTGATGGAGGGCTCTGTTGTTCGACTGGACCAAAGATATGCGGTACAGACGTACTGTTAAATTTGACCCTGTTTAAATTCCACCATCTGTCCAGTTCTTTATGATTAAATCTTAGGTAATGATGGAGGTTAGATGTATCACCTCGTGATACAACTAACGTTTTACTGACGTTTTACTCAGCACTTGTCTTTGTAAGACATCTCGTCTAAATCCAAAATATTTCCAAATAGCCAAAACACGGTTCTTTTTCACCACGGGGTCTTTGTATTCAACCAAATTCAATTTAGAATTTACTGTCAGTACTAAGCCACAATTGTCTCAGGTCAGGGAGCCTCATTCGCTCATTGTAATAAATGTGGTAATATGGTTTGCTCAGTTTCAATAAATATAGAGATCCGTTTTTCCCACAAACCAAATGCATATCATCTTTATGCTGTTATATTCTTTCATACCGAACCTTCTGCCTTTGGTGTCATGTTCCTAGTTAAACCATTCACCATCGGGGGCCTGATTACAATGTTTATTACCCTTCAGCCTACACAAAGCAGAGAATACAGTGAAAGCAGCAGCGGCAACAGCGACAGCCCATGCAGGCTAATCTGCCAGCCATGCAAGCCTTCAGGGCAGGGTTTGGTAATGTGATTTAGATGAGTTTCCCACGCTGGTGTGTCACCGCCGTCTCTCCTCAGTGCTCCGGCGACAGTCCCTCATTACACACCGTGCCACCGTCAGCCGTATCGCCAACGAGCGTGGCAGTTTTTGACACTGGGACACCCGCTTCCCGCTGTTTTTTTCTTGGGCGAAATGACGGAGAGGAACGAGGAAAGTGCAGGGAAGGAAAGAGTTTACAGAATAACATAAAACACAATTGAAATTTTCCTCTGTGGCTACACTTTAAATGACATGCTTTTACATAATTAAAGTGTATCAACATATTTGACATGTCACTGGACTGTAACCCTTGAAATTGCTTCTTTCGAAAGATTGATGACTGGCTGTACCGTGGACATTTTGAATCTCTAAAATTTTAGCACTGTGATTTGGGGGCTATGTGCTTGTCACACTAACGACAAGTATGCCCTGATGTCTTCCAAATGTGCTCTGGTTATAGAGGATTTATATCCGAATTTGAGTGGCAGCTCTGAAAAAGTCAAACTTAGAATCTATGAGAGCTGAACTTGAAGTTATGTGGAGATTAACAAGAGTTGTTTATTTCCTGTAATTTTTTTAGAATAAAAGTGGAATGAGGACAACAATTCGGACAAACACGTGTGTGTGTGTGTGTGTGTGTGTGTGTGTGTGCGTGTGTGTGTGTGTGTGTGTGTGTGTGTGTGTGTGTGTGTGTGTGTTTGCAGCAGAAAATAAAAAAGGAAAAAGTAAATGAGAGAGAAAATTTGAAAACATGTGTTTGCTCTGTAAATGTAATTTGTAGAGTTATATGTGTAAAAATGAGGTTGGTATCACACATACGAGATGTTTGTGTTACCAGACTTTTTTGGCACAAATGTGGTTGTGTGTGGTGTCAATGAATTAGTGGCTATTTCAAACTCTCAATATCTCAGGGTCAGGTACTGACACTTTAGCGGTTCGCTGGCTGGAAAAAAAATAGTTGTCCTTTGCCTCTTTCCCCTCATCTTTCTCCTTGTTGTGAAGCAGACTGATGTCATGCCCATCTCCAACGGAAGAGGGTGTGTGTGTGTGTGTATGAGTGTATGTGTGTATGTGTGTGTGTGTGTGTGTTTATGAGTGAGCTCCCCATACAGATGCAGAGAACAAAGCAGCACGTGACTTTCAGTCGGTCTTCATTAACCCCCTTACTGGGTTGTCAAAATGCCTGTATGTCCCTTTGAACTAAATCAAACAAAACCAAACAGCCAAGAGTATTAGCACTTGCCGTCTTTCCATTTAGCTGCAGACCAGACATCATCAGGGAAAATATTTGGAACAAAGAAGACTTTGAGAAGTCAGGACAAGGGCACATTTCTTCATTCCTTGCCCCTCTGGTGTTCTCCTACTCCAGTCTCAATCAGTAAGCCTGGTTATCTCTACCAACCAATTATTTGATTAGAGGGAGGAAGGGTTTAAATCATTTAGGCCACTTCCTAATAAGGAGGGGACACTATAGGATCCCAGAGATCTTGCAAATACCACAGGGCTAAGCCTCAGTGTGAAGGGATATGATCGAAAGAGCTTCCAAATAATTGTAACCTTACAGACATACAGCATACGCAGGCACATGTGCACGCACACACACACACACACACACACACACACACACACACACACACACACACACACACGCACAATTACTGACACCAACCCCGCAGTGCACTGTAGGACACATTCTTGGTTCTAATAATTCAAAGGGAATTTTGAGTTGGAAGAGCATGTTTCCTTTAAACTCTTGATTTGATGATTTGAGTAAATCATTTACTTTCCTGAGAGTTCCTGAAAAATTGCAGTGCTCAAGAAATTCAAACCTTTAACATAACAATAGTGGAAAAATGGAAGCCCGTTTGTACTACTTAAACCCTCCAATCTTCCACTTGAACCACATGTTGTAACTCTAAATCTGGCAACGTGCAGCACTCTTCTCCCACTCCGGCAGTCGAACGCTATCTTACAATTGTGTTTACATCTTTCAAATGGTCAAACTTTAGTTTGCAGTGAACATTTTCCAACATTTTTGGCAATGTGAATATTTTGCCATACAATGCATGGCTGTTAAACCCTGGTTGCGATGTGCCTTTTTACTCGCAGAACAGGTATGACATCCAACAAATTCTCAGCCCCATAACTTCATAACTTTGATAGCATAGGATGTGATGCAACAGGAAAGCAATGGGTTCGCATAGGCTATTGAATTTCAACTGAAACAGGTTAGGTTCACACAGCTGGATGCTGGCATTAATATTAAGAGACTCTGGAGGTAGGTACTGATGTTCAAAGGAAGCAGGAAAAGAGAAGCCCTATAGTAAGTTTATATGTTTGTATCATGTGTTTTTGTATGGATATCCTGTATGCTCCTTCATCCAAACTGGATTTCATTCAATACTTGTTCCAGGCACAATCAGAAGGTCCATTGATGGTGTTTTCTCTGAACATCAGGGACCCGACAACAAGGTGTTCCTTATTTATGGTGTCTTTTGAACAAGATATCGTCAAATCCAAAAAAAAGATACTGTACACTACATCAAAGAAATATAAATGTATCTTGTTCATGAGTCAAATATGTTGTATTTACAGTTTTTGCCTATTGCTTACACACGTTTTGCTAAATTTGGCTCATTGTGTCAAAACTCTACACACAAGCAAATAAGACACAACACTGGGAAATAAACCATTTGCATCTGTGTCAAATTGAAACTCTGCTATCAAAACCTAACAATCCTTTGTCAAAATGTCACTCTGATGACAAAATGATACCCACTTGCATCATATGAATACACTTTCAGATCAGCAGCAACACACTAGTCTACTTTATATAAAAAAAACTGCAGTCTTTTGTTTTCAATGTTTTTATTCACATCCATAGAGGGCATGTTTTCACAACCACCAAAAAAATGAAATACTGAATTTAAAATCATTACATTAGGATATTTTATAGTACAGTAAATTCAGTTTAATCAGAAATAAAACAAACAATACACTACTGTAAACACAGAAAAACACAATTGTGCGCTTATGGATCCTGCCGTCTGTTGGGGTCTGGCCACAGGATCTCATCAACATCACAAGCAATGTCCTCCATGACCACATCCTCCTCTCTCTCTGTCCTCCTCTTCCTCTGCTCAGACAATATTTCTATTGACCAGTCTTCAAAGTGTGGCCAATGAATTTGACGCAATAAATTTGCCGTAATAAAATGATACGACTGACATAAAAACAAACTCACCATTACGCCAAATTAGTGGGAGCCCTGTGCTTGTTTTTCTGCGATGAGCCGGTCCCATCTCGGGCTGATGGCAGACAACAATACTGAAAGTGTATTCTTAACGTCCAGTCTACTCCTTACCTTAGTTTTTTTTTTTCAGCAGAAAACCCACTTCACAAAGACAGGATGTTGGAAAAGGACGCAGGGTTTTCAAAGTTTTTTTTTGGCAATCTTAGGATATTCTGCCTTAAATTTTTATCCAGAACACCAGCAGAGTTGAAACAGACTTTTAAGTTTTTATTTTTGGAGTAATGTGACCTCTTGACATGTGGCTCAAGAGGTTAAGATGCACAGATGGATGTATCTGGACATTTTTTTTTACTCTCACGGTAAGTCTAGTGCTTTGGTTCAGGTTAAACCACTGTAGGGCAAAATAAATAAATAACGTTTGATTCTGTTCACAGAGATAGAGTTACTTGTCAAAGCCATGAAATGCAAGAAAGGCTTCAGAGCAATACCACAAACATTTGACAGAGAATGAGTCCTTGAAAATATTAGCGCTAAATAAACAGTTTGTAGACAATAAACAAAACCAACGAAAATGTGTGAAATAAAACATTAAAACAGTTCTTGATTCAGTTTATGTGTTGTTTGTTGAGTAACAGAAGCATCATACAAACATTGTAAAGGATTTTACTATTAATGCTTACTGACAACACTGCCACCCAGGAAGACTGAAAAGTCTCTCTGATGCAGGCAAATATTGTGTCAGAGTCCCTGTCAGAGTATAATGAAATGGGTATTTATGCAACCATGCACACAGTTCAAACTGATGCTAAGCTTGTCGACAGACAGAATCTGTAATCAGTCAACAACTCAGGGCCTTGGGGGACAAGCTTGTTTTAATGAAATGAGAGGGGAAACAGAAAAGCCTCGAAGAATAGAACCCACCCGTCTGTACACATTTTACTACATTTTCTTTTTCTTTTCTTTTTAACAATGTTTGATGAGCACTGACAAGAATCTCAAGAAGCAGCCTTCGTACAGTAAGTCCTTTGAGAGATCTGTGGAGCCTAATCACGAAACGGAAGAGAGCCATGTTCAGAGAAGCATTTTCGTGGTGTTTTAGCTTTCATGGCATGCAAAAAAGGAAATTAACAAAGTGCCGACAGCTGAATGTGAAAATACACGGACAAAGAAGTCTCTTCAACCAACTCTGGCATCCCACTCCCATTGTCATTACTTAGGGGAGAACTATAAGATAATTAATCATCCACTATAACGATAAACACTGCAGCACACACTGGCTTCCTGTAGACAATTAAAGGAAAAGTAGATCACAACATAATATGCCATTTGACAGCTGCTATTATCCAACACATTGTCAATACTGACATAAGACATGTGTTACACTTTCACAATGCGGGCCATACTTTACACATGTAGACCCACACACTGAAGAGGACAACAATGAAACACTCCTATAGCAAAAGTTAATTTAACTTTTACATGTCTTGTGGCAGACATAAATGATCAATATTCTGCATGAAGAGCAACATACTCCCTTAAAAACTCAACAAAATTATTATTATTTCTCATCAGTTGTTTGTGGGTCCACAGTTGACTTGATTAACAACTCATTAATGGAGATCACAAAACAAGAGGCACACCCACAGAGAGACAAATTAGAGAGTTGCACTTGCAACCAAGTGAGCAGTGGCGGCCGGCCAAAAGACGGCCATGGGGCCTGGCCCCACCTTGAGCCACAACAAAAAGAATACAAATATATAATAGTAATAATAATAATAATAATAATAATAATAATAATAATAATAATAATAATAATAATAAAGCTTACACATTGTTAACGTTTTTGTTTTTTTTAATATGAAATAAACCCAGTAATATTTGTAAAATAGGATATCTGTGTAAAATATATGCTTTTCCTGTGTCCGTGTGTGTGCTATTAATGCTAACGAGGAGAAAGCTAACATAATTTTTCTGCCTTTGTAAACAGCTCTTATGTTGGTTTTGGGAAGTTATCAATCCATTTTAAAAAATCTGTCAAGTGCAGGACCACTTATCTGTACGCAACATCTTATTAATAAGATGTTTTTATGTCAAAATGTTAAATATTTAACTGCAAAGTAGTAATGTGTGTTTCATACTTTTTTTTGCATTGAATCATACTGGGATGTTTGCTGAAATTGATTAGATGGCCCTACCAAAAAAAAAAACTATGACTATGTATCAAAAGGGTAATCCAGTTTCATAGCGATTTTACTACCCCCGCCGTCTATTTCACATGTTTATAACACAATTCAACCATATGTATATATTAACATCAACCATAAATATGACTTAAAGGACTCGAAAATGACTCGAGAGAGCTCCCCCATGTTATGAAAATATCCATTTTTATATCCCTAGCTTGATGCCACACATGAATGGCGCACCTATCTGGAAAGCTCCCGAAGTAAGCTTCTGAAGTAAAATACTAGAAGTACCTTCCTCCTATATACACAGTGTCAAGGTAATAACTTATCAAATGATTATCAGATAACTCTCCAGTCATACTAACGACTGAAGGTGGAAACGCCATTTATCCAGTTGGACCAAAACGTTTGAATTTGAAATGGTTCAGTAATTTGTGTTCATATGAGTGATGAAAAATATCACATTATAAAGTTGAATCTCTGCCTTCTTCAGTGCCTCTCACTGCTCCTTATCATTTATATTTCATACAGTTGTGATGAAAATGGGTTTTTCTTGGGAAAATCGTTCCACCATTCTGTGTGTGTTATGAAAGGATAATAATGTAGATCCACTGCATGGGCAACCACTGGAATAGTAATGGCTTCATCTCTTAACCAGATGGTAAGTGTCGTATTCTTGTCGTTCATGGCCGACCTCTTAACAATAATTGAGACCTAAATGAAAAGTTTTGCCAAATGCTGAACACGAATTACAGACTCTCAGTTAAGCTGCATAACAATACATCCTGGGAATATGGGTTGCACAAGCAGACAGATACTCCAAATATATATCATCATGGGTGCACTTGAGTTTAGTATACGTTTTTGTTTTATACTTATTGTTACCAGGGAATTCTGTTTTAAAGTAAAATATGATGGGACGTGTTATAGCTTTTCACATAATGGAAGCCCTACTGACTGCGTAAAGGTAATGCGTACATTACCTGTACTTAGTTATAAAAAGACCAGCGGATAAAACTTTCTCTGTCAACGTGGCTGACGGACACCACATTTTCATTGTCAATTTAAAATATTTTGCAGCTCAGGCAGTTATAGACCAAAAACACAGTTTGAAAACAATCTTGAGACCTGCCAAGCTAAAAGTGAGACACCCACGACAGCCGACATTATACAGCAATAGGCTAGTAAATGGCATCATTTCATGCCCCGATAGTGACCAAAATATACATTTTATTATGCATTGCATGTTTGTTTGTTTTTAGTTATTAAAATGAAAGAACACATTGTTGGTTGAAACCTGCTTTTGTATTGTGAAACTGGTTTATTAGGTTGCCAAGCAGAAAGTTATAGAACTGTGAACAGCTGTAAAGCGGAGGCATTGGATCAACATCTACTTAACACATATCCACAGATAGCGAGACACTTTTAGTACGCTGACAGGCGGACATGGCTCCTCTTGATAATAAGGATATATGTCAACACGGTGTTCCGTAGTTACAAAGTTTATTTCTTTACCACTCTGCTGTCAGCAACAGCTATCTATATTTAATACTTAAATACATAAATAACAACTGGATGTCAGAAAAGTAAATTATACATACAATCTGAATACATAAGTGCACATTTTACAGTGACACTTCTTTCACTCATTGTGAAACTGACATTAAAGTGATTATAACCAATGTTTTATCCAAACAATGGATCACTCGCTATGATAAACCCACAGACAATTATTGTCAGCAGCTGCAGTC
Source organism: Clinocottus analis (assembly GCF_023055335.1). Lineage (NCBI taxonomy): Eukaryota > Metazoa > Chordata > Actinopteri > Perciformes > Cottidae > Clinocottus > Clinocottus analis. Next base: position 17,023,301 of record NW_027175820.1, on the reverse strand, counting down.
CTTCTTAGCTCCATGGAGCTTTGTACAACTTTTAACGCGTTGTTTTATTTTTTAATGGCCAGAGAATTTACTATTAACGCAGTCATAGCACCAGTTTTGACTTTTTTCAGAAAACTGAACAAAGTAATTAGACAACCTGTTCATCAGCAAACATAACACATACAAAGTTGGTGGTTAGCGTATGAACAATATGAAGCATATAGCAGCTAAAGGGACAGATATTTCCTTAATGAGTTAGGGAAGGCTAAGTACAGAGAGAAAAGAGGCAATATAGGACATACATTCGACAGGTGGCCAGAAACATGAACAAATTAAATCAGTTAAGGCACATTTACTCAACTCAAATGTATTTTAAAATATTTTTTCCTTTTAATGCAACAATCTATCCTTTTTTTTCAGAGAGGATAGTGAGGATGGTGTGTTCAGACAGAAATTGAGGCGAACTTTAGAGGTTGCACGGTTGTATTAAAGTAAATGGAGAGAATTGTAGGAAAAGATGCAAAGGTTGAAAAGTTTCAACTGGGTGCCTTTATGAAACTAGCATACTTCACAAATGTACAGAGAGGGGAAAGAACACCTGAACAGACTGCCCAGAGTTCAGAGGTACATTGACAAATTTAGGCAGAATAAAATAAAGAAAACACAAGGTAGCTTCCTATATTTATGTTAAAAATGGTTTAAAAGGTCTTGGTCATGATTTTGCCTTGAAGTTGTGATTTTCCACAAAGAGAGAAAATGGCACATTAAGAATAAAGACAAGCCTCAGCTACTGTAGATGTTTCATGAGGATTTGTTTTGTTTTGTCAGAACGTCTATTCTGTTTCATTGTGCCTGAGTTGAAAGTTTTCATATCTGTGCATGCGTTATATCTAACCTCTGTTCACAGGAACAAGTTTACAACCTTGCAATGTGGTCTTTGTAAAGCAAACACTTCCAACAACGACGTACATGAATGAAGGACATCATGTATGACTGTGTGCTCTCTTACTGCTTTTATTTATTTGTTTTTTTTTTAATGTAAAGTGACTTTGAGTACTTAGAAAAGCACTATATAAATAAATGCATTATAATTTTATTGTCATTCATTAGTAAATAAAGAAACTTAAACTTGATATGACATGAACAGTAGTAAATTGGCTTAAACACTGCACCACAGATGAACCTAAAAATAAATTAAAAATAACTCTCTCGTGTATGGAAGGATGATTCAAACATACAATGTGCAAGGCTTTAGACGAGAGTACAGATGGCAGACTTAATAGAGTACACACCTGAGAAAAGCCTATTACTGATACAGCGTGGTGATTGGGTTTTGTTTTAAGAGCTTTTTCCTGGTTTGTCTCCAGGGTGTGCTGCCACGCTGTGTTGGTATCTAGGCTCAGAGAGAACAGGAAAAAAGAACAGCTGCTGCCGCTGCTCTCCTCTTGGTCTGGACCAATCTGTCCTCATTCTATCTATCTGTCTTTATGTGACTTCATTTCTATCTACTAGATGTCTTCCCTGTCGCTTCTTTGCATCTCTGAAACAGCAAGTGAGCATACAGCAGGAGCAGTCTTAACAAAGGTACTTCATTATTGGTACAAGACAGCATTGTGTATGTAGGTAATGCAAGATAATTTGTTTTACTGTAGAAATATAATGTATGACTATGTTGAGCCAAGATACACAAACTGATGGAAATAAATAACCTTGTTTACTTACTTTAGTTTAAGCCAACATTCACTTCATCAGGTTGAGAAACAAAGAGGGCATTTGTGTGAACTTTGTCAACAGAAAAGTGTTTATTTGATGAAGTTTTGCCTTCCTCTATAATTCTATCCTGGTCTATCTATGTCGCTCCGTTGGACATGCAAGTTGGCCCCAGTTGTCTGACTGATGTGTTATTCTGGACAGAGAGCTCTGATGTGCTCCGTATTCTGTCTTCAGACACAGTGGGGACTCCTCAGTTAGTTGCCAGTATTCAGGCCTTTGGGACATTATTGTCCAGATGCTTCTCTCCCAACCAGGAGGTTTCTGCCAGAGGAAACTCACTGCTCTAATTTTACATTGCTATATGTGCCATCATGCATGTGTCTCTACATTAAAGATGTACATTCAAAAAATGCATCTACTTGGAAAGGTCCTTTTTTAAAATGATATACAGCATTCCAATTAAACTGCAATATGTAATACATTTAATACATCTAATCTGATTACTGGGTATTATTCAAAATTATTTGATAACAGCGCTGAGATCATACTTTTTTCTACGAAATTCAGTTTTGCTTTCAACAAAAACAGAACTCACTGCAATTCCACACCTGGTCAGGACTACTGTATATTATGAGACCTTGCAGCTATCGTATGTTCATTATAAACTACTTTATCGCATATCTCTACTTCTTTTTCAGTCCGTTTCCCGCCCATTCTCTCTCTCCCTGTGTTGCTTTTATTGACAAAAGCCCCATGGTGGTTTTAACATTATTGAAGCAGTTGTACAAGCTTTAATCTGTGACTTGGGGCTGTCATTATCCATCAGAGGAGACACTCTGTCCCTTCCAATTTCCTCTCTGTGTCCATCTCTCTCTCTTTTGCACCTAGACTTTGAATTCACCCTTTGCTTCTGTCTGCTTCATAAATATTCAGCATGCCAACCAGTAATTTACACACACAATCTGCCATTCCCCATCATTTCTACGCCTGGACACATGGACGTTGACATTCCTCTCTGTCCTAATCTGTTTTCATGTCCTTTATTTCTCTCTTCTTCCTCCACTCTAATCTTTTTTTCGACTTCTTGCATCTCCTGTCACTTCAACTACCCTCACACCATGCATCCCATCTAACTGTGTCCTTAAAACAACCCTAACATTCTTTGCTTCAGGGCAGGAAATAATACGAGTCAAATGTTGAGCTTGAAGGCCGTGTGCCAAGTTTATTGACCTTGGCAAAAGCAGTTGAACAAAAAAATTGACAAAACAAGGTCCAACCGACTAGTTGTATCTGGTGCTTTCAATCACATTTAATGGCCTTTCTTAGCATATGGAGATAGATAACAGATGTTACAGATATGATTTAGTTGTAACAGTATTGTTCATTTACTGTCGGACAGTGACAAAGAGCACACTTTATCTGTCTTTACCGCAAGTATAGTTGAGCTGTGGCTCAGCTTGTCCACTTCAATCGCATGTTTGGCAGAGTGATGAAGAATCCTCAAACCCAAATTGCTCACAGTGGTTTAGCCAGTGCAGTGCATGGCAGATTGCTTATGTGTGGACATGTGCGTGTGAATGGATTAATCTGATATAATGATGAGTGTTTGGAACCATTGTAGTCCATTTGCTACGGCACTAAAAATAAACTTAAAATGCATTTTCCAATGCAGGAAGTAGTGTTCCCTTGATGTAGTGGAGGTAAGGTTGGAAAGTTGGGGTTGTGGATGGGTAGCCTATTTAAAAAAAATCTGTTTATGTGGTAGGAAATGCACCTGACACGTTTGTTAGAGCTCAAAGATGTATTTTAGATGCTGAAAACAGTCCAGTGGACGGCTGCGGCTGGAGCCTCAATAAATATATCTACCACAGACTCCTGGTGTCAAGGTGATCAAACTCAAAGAACGCGTAGAAAGAGGAAAACCAGAGTGAAACATGGAGGAAGGGAGAGAAAAGACAAAACAGAGAGAAATAAAAAGACGAGAGAGTTGAGGGAAGGATGGAAAAAGCTATGGGGGAGAGTGGTGCATGGTTGGAGAACACTGTATAATCAGTTTTGTTGGTCTTCATGTTTTGGTCGGTTGCTTGGTCTGCTGGTCACAGGCAGGACATTTACACTCTGTGTCTCACACATAAATCACGTCACATGGCTGAACGAACAGACACTGCCTGCATTTTAGTTCCAACAAAGCTCTGCTCCGTGTGGCCCACCCTGCTTTCACACATACACACCTAGTAGTATAGTATACAGAGCAACGTATTCAGTCTCTGCATACACATTATTTGTCAGAAAAAGGAAAAAACGTAGTCCGTAGTTGGCTTTGTGTTGCCATTTTGCAATATTAAGCACGTTTAAAACTGTGAATGTAATCTGGGAGAAGCTTAATTGAGAACACAGTTTAATTTTACACTCATGCAGACATAACAAATACGATGTACGCATGTACATGATCATACTAACACATGCACGTGGACTCAGAGACACATGAATACACACATGGACACACAACCATGTATCAAAGTCTCAGCGTGAAGGTGTTCTCTTTGATATGCTGAGAGGCTGTCTGACCTCACACGAAGTCAGAGAGAGAGAGACTCTCTCTGCTCTATGTCTCTGTCTAACTCTCTCCATATCGGTCCCTCTGTCTGTCCTCATTTCACATATCTTCCATCTCTTTCCATCATAGGCGAACTGCTTCACAAGATTTAAGATTTATTTAATTATTTAGAGAGAGAGAAGAGTGAGATTGAATTCATAAATTTCCTGACTGGTTGCGTTGGTTTTACGGGGGGAGACGAACAAATGCCATTGTCACACTCTCCACGGTTCCGCATTCTTGCGGCCCTCCATGCTGGATAGATGATATCTGGCACAGGTTTTATGTGCTGGAGCGCTCTCCTTTTGATGCTTGTACAAACACGGGGGCTGAGACAACAGTCTCCAAATGCTTTGATGCAATTAGCCAACAGAGTGTGAAGCAGAAAACCTTTGTAGCTTTTTACACAGCGCGTGAAAACAGTGTAAACACAAAAGGACGTAGTGATCAGTCGACAGGAGCCGAGTCTCTTTGTTGATGCCACTCCATCTCCTGTGTGTCTGTCGCAAACTGAATGTGAATCTAACACTCATACAAACTGGGAAAGAGACGGGAGGGACGAGGCAGACTCTGATGGGAGCTAAGGTGCCCTGTTGTCTGCGGTTAGTGGAGTGCATGATCACACAAAGAAGAGTGCATGGATTTTGGTAGAAACCTTTAAAAATGTTCTATTGAATGCACAAGAAAGGTCAGGCGATGACAGACGGATTGATACAGATAAAACATCAAGAGAGCAGCCACAAGAGGGCTGCTGTTTAAATTCAGTTTTTGTGAAATGTTGGGCTTTATTCATTTTGACAGAGGGCTAGGTATGAGAAATGTGGTAACTAATTACAATGCTCCTCTAATTATATGATAAGGAAGGTATGGAGCTTATATCAGCAAAACTAGAACACATGTCTCAGCATGTTCACAGCAGTGGCAGTCTCAAGAATAAGTATGATTGTATTATCTTTTATTTGAACTATCTATTTAGCCTGTTGACAGCTTTTCAAAATAAACATGAAAAGCTATGATTTGTAGTATAATAGATAATGCAGAAATGCATATTAACTACAAATGAGGTGCATATGTTCATGTTAATTACAAAGACAAATAATGAACCTTCCACCTGTGCAAGCTACTTGGAGGCCATCACATATACCGAATGCCTTTGGTATCTAACAACAAGAGAGGATGCAGGCTTTACTTAAACCTCAAGGGCATTGGCCCTCTGACAGGGTCAAATTAGGTAATGCTACATTACCAGCCTCCTGGGATTTTATCCCATTCTGCAACAAGAACATCAGTGATGTTGAACTCCAATTCACCCCAAAAGTGTCGGATGTGAAAAGTGTTTTGTAAAGGCAGTCAAGTTCTTTCATACCAAACTTCAGAAAATCATTTAATGAAGCTCACTTTGTGTAGACATGTATTGTCGCATGCAGGTATAGAGTGCCTTACTGCGAACTCAACCGTTTTAAAAACTCATTTGTTCCAATTTCCATTCAATTTCCTAACAATGCTGCTTGAGGCTGAAGTAATAATTTTTATAGTGCCTTTATTACAGTGATCTTTTATTATTATGAGGTGTATGTATGTCTTATGTTATAGGATATGTGCAATACTGTTATGTAATTGTTGATGTTGTTGTGGCTGAGGATGTATTGTTTGTCGTCAATTTGACTGTCAAGGCATTCATGACGCACCAAAACAAATTTGTCTGAGCGGGACAATAAAGTTTATTGTATCATATGTTACATTGAAACAGTTAAGGACCTTCAATAAACTGTTGGCACAACGTTAGAAGCACACTGTTTTAGTCCCATTAATAAGAGCCCCCAAATTGGAGCTAAATGGCTTTGCTTATATTGTAATCTGGCCGACATTTGGTTGCATGTGACAAAGCCCTGCTTTAATAAAATGGCTCATACTGTAAGCTGCCACTGCTAGAATGTCCTCCATCTAACCACTGCCACCCCAGTTGACCAAGCACAATATAAGGTTAATAACTTCAAGATAAAACATAAAAAACCTCGATGAAATTGTAGCTCCATGACCAGTTGGCCTTTCGTCTCTGACGATGGCTGTGTAGCTGACTGACTGTTACAGAAGTTGAGCTCAGCTTTGCACCGATGGGACTTCCTTTTCTCTGTTCATTTGCCAGTAAATTATGTTGAAGAAAAAGCTTTATGTGACCTTATGAAATTTGTGCACAGCCAGTACAATAATAAGTAATTAAGAACAAAACATGGGAACTGGAGACAGGGCCTGTCCAGAGGTCACCCAGCTCCATTGTACAAATATAATGTGACTTGCTAAAGACATTCACGACCAGCCAGCGAGTCAACTTGACCTGAACAAGTATGTAGAGTGCAGAGTTTCGGGACGACGTGCTAGAATTTGATTGGTGGAAAGTGACGTGAAGGGAGGTATATCATTCTAATTTAAGGACTGTGATTCTTTGGAATTGTTTGAACTTTATTGTATGAAGATTCTATTCTTGAACGAGCAGTAAACAGCTCCTCGCAGGTCGCCCACACCTGAATCCTGTCTCTCCACCTCTTCATTTGCCACAACAAAGACAGACCGATGCAAGTGGCAATACTGAAGAGTTAGAGGATGAGGATGAGAGAGAGAGAGCATAGCAACTCAATTTGAAAGAGTGATTGGAACAGAGTGAAAAACAGGCAAAAGGAGAGAGAGAGAAGCAAATAGAAGAAAGATTTAGGGAGAAAAGGGAGATGGTAAGGATAATTAATAGGGAAACTGAAAAACAGCAGGGCAAGAGTTTTGGCTAGCCAATTCACAGATATCGACACTGCTTTGATTAGTAACTGGAGGGAACATTTTAATGAGAGGCATTCTTTAATCAAACCCCAACATAACACAGCCCACCAAGCTATCTCATGTACAGGAGGGGGTGAATGATTTTTCTCCTCAGATTTCTTCCCCTGCAAGTCAACAGATGATCCTGCCGGTCTCCTTCAAACTGAGAAGATAATCACCTGCAAAAGTATATCCAACGTTTGAGTAAATCTTCAACGGTCTTATTGCTTCAGAATAAAACCTCCATATAAGCATAAGGAACTGTGTATTGATGCTTTGCTTGGCACATTGGAGCAATAATGAGACATTTTATAGTGGTACTATCTCTAAAACCTGGGCAGCGATTGTGTGTGCTTGTGTGTGCGCTAAAGACCCCATGGTCAAAAAAAGAGGCCTCAAGCCAAAAAAAAGAGGGACCAATCCGCGAGAGTGAGAGAATACAATACTAGAAGTGAAAGAGAGAATGACACACGTGGAAAAAGAGACAAGACCTTTAGGGACAAACAGTTTTAGGTGTGGGAAGTGTATACGAGCAGAAATGTGTACCGTCGGTCTTGCCGGAGAGGGTTTATCTCGGTGGTCTCCAGTGCGCTCATTAGAAAGCAGGGACAGTATCTTAGAACCCTTCCCTTCCCAAGAGATAGAAAGCAACTAATTAGAGGTCTGTCCTCCTCCCTGACACATCCACATCCCCTCTGGATCACCACATTGAACCACTCATTAGTGTAACTCAGCTTGCAACGTGGCAGAGTTTATAAGTGGATTGAAGGAGGTTTCAAATACAAATGGTGGAAAAGGTAAGATGCCGTTTAACCTATACATGAATAAAGTTAAAAATATCAATGCTGAATTAATGCTAACTTTTTTAACAATAAGGGATGTTGTGTGGGTAATGCCAGCCTTATACAATATGTTGGTACAATGCTAATAAACAGCTGAGCTCTCATCGGTTAATTCAGTTAAGGCGCCAATAATTATTGGTTTTATATCAATAAGGAGTATTTGATTTCACTCAGTGAGCGCAAATGAAAGAGTGATCGTGGCTGAGCTCAAAGCAGACATGTGTTGTCAAGTGGTAGTTCATGTACAGTTGAGATTTCAATTCCTGTGATGTGCTTTCCAATTGTTGGGTGAAGTAAAGTGGGTAAGCCCTGAAGTGAGCATCAACTTCATTACTACTATTAAGATAATGAAGAAAAAAAGTCTTCAAATTTTTCTTTTCAATTTGGTTGACGTGAGAAATTACACCTTAATAGCAAGAAGACTTCTCTTCATTGAAGTGTTATTAACCTTTGGAAAAACAAAGAAACATCTATAGGATTTGGGTCATAGTAAACACAATATTTCTCAGGACTTTTTCTTTTCAAAATTAAATCATGGTACAACATGGTTGATTAATTGCATTTAATGCTGTATGCCTTTCTATATCCTATTAGATAAAGGCTGTATGTTCTTACACTTAATAATTTTGAATGTGTTGAAAAGTTGAATGTGTTTTGCTTTGCTTTATAATAATTTGGTTGTGTGAGTGGATTGCATGTTTAGCATTTATTCTTTCTCCATCCTTCTTCCCTCTCTTTCTCTCGCCACCCCTCTTCATCTGAAATATCTATTTTCTTCTAAGGCATTGTACTAACAAGGGAGGGACACTGGTTAATTTTGCTTTGAAATTCTGGTCAATACACAGGCTCAGTGTTAGGATATTTGATTAGATCTCAATACCCTGGCCTCTCTATTGCTTCCACTCCAAAAACGATTTAGCTTGGGGAAGGGGTGTGTATGTGTGTAGGCCGCTAAGAAAGGATTGCTGCTGCTGTTCTATTGATTGTGACTCTAAATCGCACATATACCGCAGCACATCTCTTACGTCTTCCCCTCCGTCGCCGACACCAATGAATCAAAAGCTGCAGATGGACGAAAGCAGAGCTTGTTAAGGGTGCTTTCCAGGGAACCTCTCCCTCAAACATTTGAAAGCCTTGCTCTGATCGATAGCTGTCTTTCTATGCTGTGTAGGCCTTTGCTCAGGCTTTTGACTAAGCTAAGCGTTGCTGTGCTTCAAAATAAATGGACTGAATTACTCTGTACTCCACAGGGATGCTAGACCTTGAGCAACGGCTGATACCAACTGATAACTCCCATTAGTATTATTTGAGAGACATGATCAAAGTTGAGAGGTGCATATTAGGGGAGATGTACAGTATATTTGAATCATATTAGTACAGTGACTCGTTTGTTGTATTTGTTGTGTTTGATCTGAACTCCAGAATACTGTTTGAAATTGGAAAAATAAGTTGAAGATTCTGATAACCACTTTTGATTTGAGGGCACATCTATATCAGACAAGATGAGGAATGTTAGCCCTTCTAGTGTATATTACTGCTGATGTGGATGTATTGAACACCATTAGTGACACAAAGTGAAATAAATAGTGTGTTACATGAGAAAATGGCAATATCACACACTAATTAGATGGTCCATTTTAGAGAAGAAAAAAAAACATATTTTACTTCACTTGGCTGTTATTCAAGCATACATGGAAATAAGACGGCAGGTTTATTTGATTGATGGATCATGTGATTGTAATCTAAATCTTTAGTCTAAGCATAATATGTATAGAAATCAGAGTAACTTGACAGCATGTATCAGAGAGAATGGAGTCTATTATTTGTCTCTCGACAGAGTTCTGGCAACCTCAAGGTCATTCACAAAATGAGTGGCCCAGACATCCTCAGAGGCATCATTCAAAGTCTGAATGGCCAAAGGGCAGGAAGAGAGATGTCTTTATTTTTTATTTCCTCATCACATATCTCTCTTGGGAAAGTCCATACAGACAATCACATCTCGAACTCCGAAAAAAATTCATTGAATGCACCATTGAAGAATAATTTTGGCTGTTTGTTTGGGAGTCATGTAATTCCAGTTTTTGACGACATATTGTATCTGTAAAGTTTATATGTAATTATTTGCCTCCATCAAAAAAATCTGCCAAATTAATGTAATACAAATAGGCAAAATGTAAAAAGTCAAAATATGCCAGAAACTTGTATTTGTTGGCTGAGCAGTCCCTGTTGTCGTTGATATAACACCTGAAGTATTAAGTCACTAACTGCATTCCTTGAATAAATATTATTGCATTTTTGGGAAAAGAAAAGTGGTTTTAGAGAGAAGCAGACAGAAGGCTCTACAATATGCATTTGAACTACATTTCCAGGATATCAAACTTATTCAGCAGCAAAAAAACAACAACATAATGATATACTAAACTCTGCAGAACCCCGTGTAAAAGAGAACCACAACATCATCTGGCGATTAACCAGAAGAGACAAGGAACAAGATTGTTGTTGCAAAAACGGGTAGGTGTTAATTATTTTGTTACAATCATTAAAAAGCAAAAGCAGCATGTGTAAACATTTCGTATACCCTCTATTGCGTGCGTAATATTGAAGTGCTAACACTAGGTAATCATGTGCTAATATACTCTGCTAATGTTAGCTTCACAGGTTTTTGCATGAACACATAATATTACAGAAATGTATATCTCCTTCCAACCTCTCTCGGTAACTAGTATCACTAATACACAACATTTAACTACACTCAAAAAGATTGCATGAGAGTCAATGGAGCAGAGCTAAATAATTGCTCAGAGCGAGCTGAAGCAAGGCTACGATTGGCCAGTGTAATTAGCAACAGGCTAATTATGCTGTCTTTAAGCTTTGAATAAGCTTAGTCCTGGCCTTCGATTAATGAATTACACTCCCATAGGCTCAGGCTCAAGTTCTTCACGGGTCATCTAACCAGAAAGACAAACAAACACAAGGTGTGACGTGTGAAGACTAATCTAACCTCTTTAATGGATTTCATATTTAAAAACACAGCAGGCTTGTATGTCAGAATGAAGATCAGGGATGAAGTAACAGAAGATCAAAAATCCCCCATTGGATATGTGCAGTATGTTATCTATTATCTAACTTGAATGATGTCTGACAACTTCTACCAAGTCAGGGCAAAGACCTTTTCTCCTTCCTTCTTCCAAATTGAGTATGAAGGAAAGGGAGGAGGAGAGATGAGATCTTCAGGGTTCCTCTTCTGCTCGTGTCCTGCTGAGATGGCCTCAGCCTCTGGTCCAAATTAGCCGTGGCCTGCTGTGCATCCCCTGCTTAATATGCTCCTGACAGAAAGAGAGAGTGAAGGAGAGACACGTGGAGGAAACAGAAAGAGAGGAGACTCAGAGGAGATAGGGAACATCAAGAGGATGGAGAAGACAAGGATAAATTGAACAGGAAGTTAATAGAGGGATCAATGAATGAAGGCGTGAGAAGAAGGAGGAAGAGTGTGAGGCTATGTTTGTGTGTGATTGTGAAAGACAGAGAAGCAAACAAACAATCACACATGCAAAGACTGGCAAGGTATGCAGGGACAAAGGGAAAGAAGAAAGATAATATGAAAGAGAGGCAGACTGAGAGAATAAGACCAGACTTCAAGGTCTATAGTGGGATGGCGGTGGCAGCGCCAGAGGACCTGAGTAGAATAGCCTTGGCATCGCCTCCTTGGCCAATTAATGTGAAGCTGTCTGGGTCCAGGGAAGCTATTAGACTCTGGAAGAGAAAAACACATTAAAAAAGAACAGGAAGAAAGTTCACCGCTGCTTCCCCACAGTGGTGTCTGTATGTAAAGCCCCTTGTTTTTCTTGACTGAATAATAGTCTTCATCCCTCCCACACCCCTTTAAAGCCTCTGGATGTGGGCAGAACATCTCTGCTTTATTAACCATCTCACTAGAGACAGGACACCCCAGCCGACAAGCAGCAGCCTTTATTAAAGATTCCGCCGAGTGGAAAGGAGTGAGCATTGAGATTCAAATTGAGGGAGACGAGAAAACACAGTGTGGCCATAGCTTTAGTTAGTTAGATGAGAGGGGGGATTTTTATTGATGTTAATCAAACAAGGAACTGTTTTTCTTCTTGTTTAATAAGTGGCGCCTTTACTTACAGAAGTGTGTACACCGGCTGCAGACGACAATTGAGTACATGCGTGCATGTGGAGACAATTTATGGATTAACATCCGTGTATGCACACAAATAACATGTAGACACGGATGTCAGCCTAATGGTATTCCTAGAAAAGCATTTGCTGTTCAAGCACTGTCCAGCTATATATAATATACAAGATAAGAACAACATTTCCATAATTTTTTTCCAAAAAAGCATAATGCATGCGAAAAATTCTGAAGTTACAATTGTTAAATATTTACATTTAATTGCTAAAGTGCATAAATGTATGGAGCAGCTGTTCCATAATGATGGTATACAGTCAAATCTGAGCCTGAGCAACCTGCATTGTTACCAAAGCAACACAAAGTTTTGATTATCAACATTATTATCGTCAAGATAGTCAGTTGTTTTTTTTAAAGCTGTGGGAAATTTGTTCATGATCACAGAACCAAAACTTTGATCAAAGTGTTATTACCCGGAAGTGTATTACTTGGAAGAAGTCCATGCACTACATGTGGGTTCAAAATCTAATCAAATATAGATTCCACTCTATGAATGTTTTACTTTATGAATGTTAACATAAAATGTGTTTCTCTGTTGATAAATACATTAAGATCCCTTGCCTCTTCGTGGATATTCAAACGTGGATTTGATGCAATTGACTTTGGCTTTGGATGGCACCACTGCACCGAAATTATGTAAGACTTAATGTATTGTATATGCCACCGAATTCCATACAATATGTAATATTTTCTGGCGAATATACAAAATAAATTGGTAAATGAACACGTTTTGCCAACGCTCTGGAATGAAAGTGCTACCAGCCAAAATAGGCCTTTACTTGGATGAAACAGGAAGTGGATTAGGGCCTTGAACCTGAAGTTTGTTGTAATTTGAACAATGACTGCCCTGGTTAAGTATTCGACACCATGCTTTTGAACATGGAAATTATGATAGAAAACAATATCTCACAGATTACCGTGACATGCAACGTATACAAAACATCAACATGTTTTCAGCTGGCAAAAACAACTCTACTTGGTACGAGTAGGATTTCATCCGTCTTCTACAAACACTCTTTTATGAGTTAGCATTTGCTTAATAACAATTCAACACTAAAAAAGGGAACGGTAACACTTTATTTAACACATGCTATTTAGTATTAGTAAAGCATGAGTAAACACTTAATTCATCATTCATAAATGTTCCAACATTAACACTCATCAGTATGCAATTCATGAACACAGTTATGAATGTTTTATTCTTGATTAATAAGCTTGACCTTGATGCGTTTCATGATTGGGTTTTCACACTGTATAAATGATGACTTCCCCATTTGGAAATTAAGTAATATATATTACAAACCAATTATTAAGGACTTATAGATGATGCACTAATGGTTAAAATGCTCTTGATAAATGTGTTTAATAGTGCAATTAATGATTAATTTAGGTAGTTACTAGTTGTTAAGAATTGTGTGTGACCCCATTCAAAGTAAGGACTATATGCTTTTCAACACATTACTAAATGACATTGAAAGGCCAGCAGTGTCTCAAAGCGCACAAAAGTCTCAGTTATCTTCTCAGCAGAAAAGGGAAATATACACGTCAGTGGCACGGGTGGTGAATATCTTTCATAGTTTGCTGGCACATTCTTTCTGGCCCGGGTGGGACACACCAGGTCCTACAGCGTCAACGTGTGTCCCATGTTGGTGCCAGGGCCAGGAAGAACGCCGGCCCGGTGATGTGAGTAGATGCCTGTCAGTGGCACGAGTGGTAAGTATGTTTCATAGTTGCTGGCACATACATATTATTGATTATGAGTATCTGGCTATCAACTGGATTGGTCTACTTACAACTGAGGTGGCGCGCGCCTCTCTTCGGACTTCTAGTTAGCGACGAGCTTGCTGGCGAGCTAGCTTGCAAACTAGTCATACTCATAATTAACTACTATAATTAAGTATTGTGTAAAAGTGATACGCATTACCTAAAGAGGTAACACGTTGCATTTCCACGTAAGCAGATATGTCAGCATATCAATATCTTGGGTTAGCACTTCTTGCTATGCAAGCTACTGAAGGTATACTGAATATGCTCACCTGCTGCTATTGCTTTTTTAAATAATTGTGACAGTGAATAAAAACCCTTCCCATATGGTTCTTTCTGAAAATGTTGTTTTTTTTATTAATTTCTAAAATGTGAAAAGATAACTGAATGGAGTGACGTTAGTGACAGTGTGGGCTCCATGGTAACTCTGACAGCTTGACTAAGAGGCAGTGGGGGAGGGTCTTAGAGAATGGAATAATGCAGAGATCTGGACCGCTAAATTATTGGATTGACCCCCTTCTGTCCTTTCTGCTTGTTCTCCAAATTGCTTACATAATCAGGGTGGGTACTGTGAGGAAGCTCATTAGACAAAAAAAGTCCCAATTTCTGTGCACAATGCATAAAATAAATACTGCAGTCTGGCTTCATACTTTGAAAGAACTGTTAAATATAGCCGTTTTCTGCAGTTTAGGTGAAATAAATGCCCCGGGTCCAGGTACTTGAGACATGCAATGCTCTATTATAATTCTATAGAGAATGAGTAAAGGAATAATTCTGTGCAATAGCAAGGCATACAGTAATAATGCAGTGCAAATGTGTGATGTAGACAACTTTAATGGCTTTCTTTCTGCAGTAGGTTATATGTTTGAATTTGTCACATTAATTGTTTCATACACCATCCTGCTTCTGTCTAATTAATTCTGTCTGATAAAGCAGAAAGTATTGAAATGGACAGAGTTAATAATACGTTATTATTAACAAAAACTATTTAGAATAAATCATTCCTCCAATCCAGGCCTCTCATATATTTCTCATCTGTTTATACATTCTTTTGCACATCTTCCCACAGTGGATTGGCTCAGGCGCTCTCCTCTGATCACATCTTTTTCTTAATTTTTCGACCTGATTCTTGCTGTTATGCTAAAAAAAAAGCTGTCGGCTGCTGCTGCCTCCCCAAATCTTCTTTTTGAAAAGCTGTATTGTTGCCGTCTGTCTCTGGCACAAACACGCACGCACACAGGCACACCCACACACACAAACACACAGGCTTAACACCAGATTTTGGTCTTATCTGGTCAAGTGTGTTTACCACTGTAGTACACCTTGAGTTTACGCTGCAGGTGCCCAATATTTTGCTGAGAGATTATTTGAGGGATTTGTGCCTCAGGTATACTTTTTTCTCCATTTTGGGAACACATTGGGGATAAGTGCCTAATGTGTTATCCATGATGGTCTGGTTCAATTTATTTCCTATTGGATAAACACTGATCGGCACAGCACAGCCTGATGTAGGAGCAAAACATTTGAAATTGAGTGGAATTTTTTTTTAATTTTTCTGTTCCTTTCTTTTCTCCCACACGGTTTTAGTTATTGGCAGCGTGTCAAATGGGAATTCTGTCAATTTTCAAATCCAGTATCCAGTCTCAAAATGCATACAATGAAATCAGTATTCATTTTTTTCAATGAAGAAAATACATATGTTCAGCGATTGATAAAGTCACTTATATCATCACCCCAGGTTACGTTATATTCTGATACAGTAGAGTGAGTAGATTTAGAGGTGCAAGCAGGAGGATATTATGAAGAGCCTGACTTGTCTGACAGGCTGATGAGAACGAGAGATTAAGGACTATGCTGTATCTCACCTCATGTTGATGTGTTCTCTTGTGCAGGTCCTGCCAGCTGGGCTCAAACATGATGACTCTACTGTGGTAACGAGCTGTCAGCACTACAGAGGCAATGCTATAAAAAGATCTATCACTGCCAGACCAACCAAAGAACGGTCATTTCTCAGTGAAAGTTCATCGACAAATAGGTTCCAGTCAGTGTGAACTCGGTAAAGAAAGTAAAAAAATTTAAAAAAAGATATATTTTCACTTTTCTGCGTGCAGAGACAATTTGTAAATCTCTATAAATAAAAGAAAAATAATCAAAACTCCAAACCTAAAACCTACATTTGCATATTCTTACCAACTAAGTGTAAAGTCTTGATGAATATGTTTTTGTACTTTGCTGTCCAATATACTGGTTTCAATATTTCACACAGTATACATTTTTCATATACCTTCATACCAGTGCAGACACAACATCTGTTGTAGCTCTGCACCAGTAATGGTATTCAATTTTTTACAGTTCAACAAACATTGCGCAGTGAAGCTACTTACCTGTCAGGGTTCTAAGTTCAGTCATGGTGCAAAATTACAAAGCCGAATTGCATGCTGGCACAGGCAAGTTGGCGTGCTGCGAACAGCTGTTTGTGTGGCATGTCTTCCGTGTTACTCAATATCCCAGAATGCATTTTGGCACCAGCAAAAGAGGAACAATAGTGGATGAGAAATCAAAACTGACAGTTGACAGTTTCTGAATCCTACTGTTGTCGAGTCACAAAACGTAAATTTAGGATGTTTTCTGGCCAGAAGTTAGTTGTTAGATGTTCAGTGCTCTTGTTCAAGCCACAACAAACTAGACTTTTCTCACTGAGGAAGAAAAACTGAACTGAACTGAAATCATAAAAAGTACTTTTTGCTTTTGTATAAAATGAATCATTTGCTGATCTTTAACATACATCTTTAAGGTAAGCAACAGACTAAACATGGACAAAAGAAGGAGTAGTTTGTCCCTCACAGGGACCCTTACTACTGAACAGTACCTGTTCAGAAAGAAATAAAATAAATTACTGAATCATTATTCATCGCGATTAATTGCAATTAATCGCAGAAAATGTATGCGATTAATCAGTTAATTTTTTGAAACTTTGCCCAGCATTTGAGCATCACAAAATATACAATACAGCAATACTTGAACTATGTTAAATACAAAAGCAGAATTTGTATTTTAATCGACTTGCGACTTGACTTGCCATCTGTGTCCAAAGATTTGACAGTCGTGCCTCCAAGGACTTTCGTTCGGCAATGGTCAACGACCTGAGTGATAACCTTGGGAACTAGTGCTCTTAAAATATTCTGGGGCTGGAGGGAGATCGCCAGGGAACTGAAAGTTTAATACTGGCTGTTGGCTATATTGTGTTATTATTTCAGTAAATATCATGATATAAATCATGTCTTCTGTTAAAGAGTACAAACTTAGAAAGTTGACAAGTACTGTGATCTTTAAACCCTGAGGCTGAGCTCAAGCGCTGGTGGCTTTATTTACAAGATGTAACAGAAGTGCATATTCAACATTTCTTGCTCCTAGGCCCTGGCATCACTCTTTCTGTGGCTGACTTCTCAACCATCATTAAGTTTGTGTTTGAATTTTTAATTAATAGAAGTTGTATTGTGTCTTTTTGTTTTACTATCAAATAGTCATTTCTGAAATCAAAAGTTTGTTTTCTTTGCTAAATTTCTCCTGAAAGTTGTACCATTGGTGTGTGTGTGCTTCAACATTTAGATTAGATAGTGTTGAGCAGGTTGGCCCCTTATGCTGTTACCCGCTCCTGTCAGTCCATGCATTTGTTTGTGAATGGGTGAATGTTGACATAGAAAGGCGCTACATAACAAGGTCCATGTACCATGATGATAGACAGACTACTTCAGTTGGTCATGCCACCTGCTGCTGACTTTTTTTTTTTAACTATAGGCATTATCAGGTTGTGGATTTGTATTAAGTTTTGCTTTTTCAAATCAGCAATGTTATTTAGACTAAAAGGCAATACAAAAGGATCATCTATAATTTCTAGTACATTTGTTTCTGTTTCTCATCATGCTGTGACAGTATGTTGTTCCTTGTGACTAGGATAGAGAATGGAAAGTCTGATTATTAGTTTATTAGATACTTTAACAGACAGACATTTTCTATCTGCTGATAGAGGTTTTAATAGCAATGCCATGGAAGAAAATACAAAACAATATGAGATGATGGATGAGACCTATTGCTCAGGAAATGAAGACAAAATAAATGTGTTTTTTTTGTATTCCAAGGTGTCTGCTTTTATGGGTTACTTTCAAATAAAACAAGTTTTCAAGAGAGAACTTCAGGAACTGTAACCAGAAATACCACAAAAGAAAGTTAATTATTAGAACTAGAGTGTGTGTGTGTGTGTGTGTGTGTGTGTGTGTGTGAGCTTGGCTAATCTGTTATTAATTGCTGTTAAATGTTGTGAGAGAGTAGCGGGACTTGCGTTACATGTTTCGAGTTAGTTTGCTAATTACTCAGTCAGGATTTTGAGACTGATTAATGGTAACAACAGACTTAACCATGTATATGGGGACTTCCCATCGCTCTGACTGCCTATTGATCCAAAATCCCAAGAGTCCAAATTGTGTCCAAACTGACAGACAAATTGAGCAGCAAAGCTACAGTGAGGGATTTATGGTGCTGGAAATCCATTTATCTTTATCTGAATTACTGCAACTTCATCATCATCATCATTATCGTGGTGCTCAGCTTTTGGTGATTTAATAATGGCAGGTGTGACAAGGTTGCAACTTCCCAAACACCTTGGAAAGAAGGATAAAAGCGGCAAGAATGAGCAGAACCTGAGCAGAACCCTAGGGGAAGCTGTCTCTCTTCTTCAATCGCGGAGGGGGAAGAGAGATGTCAGATATTTTTTTATTGTCACACATGCAATGTGCTTTTCTGATTATTGGTCCTTGGATAGATCAGGGTTCGTTCAGGGAACGTATTATCCATAAGTGGTGTCCTCAATGAATGACCTCATTCTAAATATAGCTATATTTAGTAATGCAAGATCACACATTTTGGATAGCCTCTATTTTTTAGGAAAAGGAAGTGCAAGCACTCTGCCCAAAAACCTGTTTTCCATTCATCTTTGCCATCCGTTTGAATGTCTGTTCAAGTTTTGGGAGTCTGCACATTTAAAAAGAGCAATCCCAACAAGAACTAACACTATATTTGCTTTCAATTGAGTTCCAACAGAGAGCTGCCCAGATGGCCCAATCAGAAAAAAGTCTGGCAGTCGCATCTGGAGCCAGCAGACCAGATGGAGAGTGGTGCAGATATGGGTTGAGTCATAAGAAGAAAAGGGGGAAGAGAAAAAAAGATACAAGAATGAAGGAGAGACACACCACCTTTTGTAATATGGTTGTTTCCCTTTTGCCATATTGGATAATGATGAAACCTGGCCAGATGGATGGTTAAGATAAGTAAGGTGAGAGTGTATCATTGCGGCAATATAAATGATACTAAACTCTGAAACAATCCTGGATACTCTCAGATGAAAAATTCCATTCATGCTGTAGTTTCCAGAATGCAAATTACCCTACAACTTCGGCACAGTGCATTTGGCATGAGAACCACAGGGGGAAACAATACATGTCACCATCCACACTACTACAACCCAACTAGGATTTATCACAGTAACTCAAAAAGTTTACAAATGTAGAGCTAGATTGGTAAGTAAGATTGCAATACAGTGGTCCCGTGTTTATCACGGGGGATACGTTCCAAAAATAACCCGCGATAGACGAAATCTGCAAAGTAGTCAGCTTTATTTTTTTTTACCATTATTATACATGTTTTAAGGCCGTAAAACCCCTAACCACACACTTTCATACACTTTTCTCAGAAAGACATTAACATTTTCTCACATTTCTCTCTTACTTAAACACTCTCAAAGTTTCGCGGATTCAAAAAAATAAGCCCAAACATGTTTAACGAATTTGACTTTAATTATCAATCTACGAGGGCCTCTGGCCGTGCCTCTTTGTCCGGGCACCGCTCCGCTGGCTTTTTATCCGGACGTATTCTGTACCGAACATATTCTGTACTGTACAGGAGACACTGCACGGAGGAGATTGATTGACAAGGGTGTACAGTACAGTCCCTTAGCTAATCAGGGCGCAGAACACAAGGTGTGTTCATACTGTACGCTGTAAAAAAAAAGCAACAAAAAAACCTGCGAACCTGCGAAAGGTGAACCGCGTTATAGCGAGGGACGACTGTACTGCAACCACGTCACTGTGTTGTTAGCGTGTATGTATAGAAACCAGGAGCTGTAGTCAAACTCAAAGTGGGAGTCTTGCTGCAATGCATTGCAGACTCAAACTTGAGAGCAACCCACTAAAATGATTCTGAACTTTCTGAGCTGAAATTGCTCAGCACTGTTTGGATTGGAATTTCAGTTCCTATCTCTCTATAGTGCGTTGGCCAACTATATTAAAAAGCTCCCTGTTCTGAATGATGAGCATGAGCTTTTCCCTGTACCTTTAACCCTTAGCCCACAGCAAAGGGTTAAAGGTACAGGGAACTTCTGTATATATGTAATATGTAATATATATATATGTATATATATATATATATGTATATATATATATATATATATATATATATGTGTATATATATATATATATATATATATATATATATATATATATATATATATATATATATATTCATGATATTCCTAAGTATTGAAGCTGTAATACTACTATCTAACTAGTTTGTGGTGTTGCTACTTTCAATGGAAGTGCAAAGTTGCATGAGACAAAATGCAAAAACACCTCAAGAGAAGTCAGGAGCATTTGAAACATTTGATTTGTTTTCAAAGTTCCAGAAAGCATTAAGTCAGGAAATGTCCTAGCACGTAAAAACCTGTACAGGACAATGTTCTGTCAGATTCCGAAACCTCCATATCCAACAAGACAAAGATTGATGTCAAACGTTCAGCATTCCCAGGAAGGATGCAACACAGCAAAACAGCTACTGTGTTGCTCTGGGGAGATAAGGGGTGTGGATTCATCTGTCCTGACTTTCTGGCTGACTCTGACAAGTGGTTCGGCCTTAGCCTGAGGAATAAGTAACAGCAAGCGGCATACCTGTTTTCCAGTTTCCATTGCGCGTGTTTCACAAGCAGGGTGAAATGTGCCGCCAGAGTCCACAGGGAATAGTCTCCAGCTCTTCTTCTCTACAAGTTAAAGTAGCGCAACCAACTTGAATCGGTGCATAAGGCGCCACCTAAAGTACCGGAGTGTGTGTGCAGGCCTGGGCAAGTTAACGCATTAATATCACATTGACTTTTCAATCAATTAACGACGTTAATTATTTGATCATGCATTAACTGCATATTTTTTATTTAAAAAAAAAAAATTGGGGACTTTTACTTTGAAGGCTATAATTTAGGTCCGTCCTCGTGCTTCCGTAGCATTACCGGACTATTTTCCGACTTAAACCGCACGAGCGAGTCGCCTATCAAAGCTTCACAAGCGGTCACCGGCAGCCTCGCGTTGCAAGCTCCACCTCCCTGGATTGAACATTAATAGCGCATACGCAAAGCTGCCGCTGATACCTGTCAGCTATCCATCACATCTCCACCTCATTCAACCAGACGTCAGTGCACTTGTTCAAGCCAACACAAACTGGACTTTGCTCACTGAAAATCTCTCACCTTTCGTCGAAAGTCGCCGTTTTGAAACCAAAATAGGCGACCTATGTGAATCGTGTAGATTCAATGAGGTTTTTTTGGGGGGAGGGGTGGGTTCAGTGAACTGCGAACCAAGGGTTAACTAATATTATAAGATTAGAACAGAGGGGGATTTTATGATTGGTTTTGTATAAAGCTATAGTCTTCAAAGTGTCTGTTTTCAGTATCAGTTTTCTCTTGACTTATGACTTTGAACAGTAAAGAACCTTTTGCTTTTACCTCACCCGGTCGTGACATGTAGCCATTGGTAAACTTGACGTCTCATAACACATTACACACACACACACACACACACACACACACACACACACACACACACACACACACATCATGAAGACCAATAACACCTAAAGCAGCAAATCATTATATAATGGATTTCATTCTCAGAAAGAAACAGAGACATGTATAGTAAACCCCCTGGTGGGAGCAAACAACGTGTTCTCGTTCTCCCTCCAGGGATCGCTCCATAATGACTGGTATTTTTCTTCACCCCAGCGTTGAAAGGTCAGGGCCTGACTCGGTGCTTTACACGCCAACAGTAATACTTTTTGGAGCGTGGCGCAACACCAGCTAGCCCACAAGCTAATTAATCCAACCTGCCTTACAACCACCCGTCAAGCACTTCATAAGCACTAGTCAGTAGCTGCGGTAAAGGGTCAGTGCTTCTCAAACGGCCAGGGTGCCGAAGCGTGAACAGACCGCGATGGAAGCAAAGATGCCGTTGTCTGTTAAGAGAGGGCTTGTTCACACAGTACACAAACTCCTCCAGTTACAAAGAAGAGAGCACTCATGGCAGGATTTTATCAAGAATATATTTTATGTCATAAAACACTTTTTTATTCCCATCCACTTGTAGTTTGTTTTTTGGTCTTGTCCTTCTAAGTAAACATTTATGTAGGATACTTTGAACAATTTGTGGCACAAACTGATGCCATTCTGACTGTAAATATTTTTGGGGTCTTTAATCACATTTAATTGTAAATTGACTGACTCAGATTCAATGTGCTGCTCAGGGTAAGTTTTTCTTTGAACCCTGCATGGTCAAAACAATTTAAAAGATTAACACTCTTATTTCTACAGGCTTAGTGAATGTAGCCTTCGATGCTCAGTCACAAATGATCCATATCCATCTAGATCCCACGCTTTATCTTGGCTCATACTCAGTATTCCAGAGGGGAATCAATTAAACAATTAGAAACAATTGATTTGGTCTTAAACGTGGTGAAAGGTTTAAGTCCATGCTCAATTAAATACAATATGGGCAGCTTTCTGTAGTATACCTCTTTATGAAACATGCTACACAAATAACATGGAAGTGAAATATAAAAAAAAGAGATCTGAAATTATCAAATGACAAAGTGTAATTGTCTGTCATGCTTCGGTATACACAATACACCACAGCAGCAGCCATTATAGAGAAGAACTAGGTAAAAGTTGTTATTAATGTGGCATTCTTTAAAGCCCACATCTGGTATAAAGCATTTCTGTATGATGTTACACAAGGAACTATTAATGAAAGTGAAATATTTTCCCCAGGTGTGTTTGGTTTAAGAGCTATTGAGGCTATCAGGCTCCTTCAGTGGTTGCACCACGCTGAGGATGGACTACCCTGCTAAAAAAGATAGGGGATTACTGCAGGTGGTACTTGTCTGTGTCTTGCTTTTTGTGGCCTTATCGATTGTCTCATTTTAGCTATAGTGAGAACTCCATCAGGCAGTTAAGGCAGTTACTTGCTTAATAAATAAATACATGTATTACCAGAGTTACAATGGATTGCTACAAAATGTCTTTACATCAAATGATGGTAGACAAAAGTGTTTTTTAAGATGGTTGGTTGTTCAATAAAATGTTTTCAGCAGTGAGATAAATCTTACAAATTATTTTATTTCAGTGTATTTTGAAATATGGCAGGTGTTACAAAACCTCAGAATAATTGAATAACCTTAAATATTCAGCATTAATATGTTATAGATAATCTTGCCAATGCTGTACAAATGTTTTTTTGTCTCTTTTTATCCTGCAAATAATTCCAAACTGTTGCCATTTCTTTGCACAGTTGCCAAAACACCTCGGAAAAGTGCTTTATTCTGCTCTGAGTAGTAAATCCAGTAATGACAAGACGCACACATGCACGCTGACAAGGCATTATACAGCCCGGGGTACCTGGCCTTCTATGTGAAGCCATTATGCAGGATTTCTGCCTCCTGCTGAATGCAGGTGGGATGCAGGACCTACTTATTACAGCCCAGATGTGGCTGTAATCCATCACTGTCTCCCCTGCCCCCATCGCACTCTGGAGGATGTCTGGAGCATGGCCCCAAGTGCGTGTGTAACTGTGTATGTGTGTGCATGCATGCTTGTCTT
This sequence comes from Clinocottus analis, assembly GCF_023055335.1. Classification (NCBI taxonomy): domain Eukaryota; kingdom Metazoa; phylum Chordata; class Actinopteri; order Perciformes; family Cottidae; genus Clinocottus; species Clinocottus analis. Next base: position 16,999,425 of record NW_027175820.1, on the reverse strand, counting down.
GTCAGTCCATTTTTACGCACATGTATGTGTGTTTCATTATTCTTCAGTCTGTTTTTCTTTGTTCCTCACCATCATATTTGTTGAAAGCCTTTAGGTTTATACAACATTCATTAAAGTTATTAAGGGTCTCTCAGACTTATTTTACATATTAGATGATAGCAGTTCATATTAAGCAACTTCAGTTCACCTATTTTCGCCAGGCTCTAAAACTAGGTGAATCATTCATGTGTTAGTTGTAGATGGGAGTGAAACACCACTGCCTCAGCCAGTGCTACTGTGGTACAGATGGTGTGGTAGTGGTGGCTCGTTATTCCTACTGCTCATTATATACTCATTACTTGTGTCACTCTTCTTTGCCTACAGCACAATGAATGATCTGTTGTGGTTCATGTGTTTAGCTTCTTGTTGCCAAGTGATTTCTCAATAACACCCGGCGTGTGTTCTTTATCTATTCATCCAGTCTACTCCGTAACTTAAACCATTATGTCCAGTCTACTTATAACCCTCTTCACAAAGACAGGATGTTGGAATGGAGATGGGTTTTCAGAGCTTTTTTGACAATCTCAGAATATTCTGCCTTGATTTTAATCCTGAACCACCGGCAGAGTTGAAACAGGCCTTTTAATTTCATTTTTAGAGTTACGTGTCACGTACATCTTGATATGTGTCAAGAGGTTCTGTCTGAGGTTACGCACGGATGGATGTATCCGGTCATTTTTCAAAATAAAACATCTTTCCGGCCATGATTTTTTTCATTCATACTTTCTGTGCGGGCATATTGCTTTTTGGAGGATTATGATGATAAATTTATAGTAGATGCTTGTCCTTGGTCATGGTAGCCACAGCACTTAAAAGAATAAACTTCATAATCCTCAAAATTCTGACTCTTTGCTTTTTTATTAAAAGCATTTACTTGTACTTTTACTTTCAATACTTAAATAATATATCCGATACTCAAAAACTTTTACTCAAGTAGTATCATAATAGGCAACTTTCACTTTTACTGGAGTCATTTTCCAGTAAGGTATCTTTAATTTTCCTCAACTATGGCTTTTGGGTACTTTATACACCACGGAATGGGACCTACCCTCCTCCTTTGTTATCGATTCAGTTTATACAACCCATACTCCTGTCTTTGAATGCTCATTTAGCTCAAGTGCTGCTGAAGCACAAAAGGCAATTACAGTATCGAGTTAAGACGCTTTGTATACACTGTTACGGTCCCTCAACGAAAGGCCTCTGGAGAGTTGATAGGCAGTAGCGCAGTTACATGATGGTTATCTGAGTGTTCTTGTGTGCATGTTGCCCCCATAGACTCGCCTCACTCTGTCACATTGACAACACAGGCTGATTTAATAGACAACAATCTTTGACCCTAGCTGGTGACCAACTTGCCTTGCGACTTGTGTCACACAGATCTGTAAAGGACCACTCTATTTTGACAGAGCTTTAGGTGCTCTGATGTCTGTAAAACCACATGAATGCTGAACAGCTTGGCAGACTATTGAGCTCAGTGAGGCCAAACCATTTTCTCCAAACACAAAGCAATTAAGCTCTCGGTAGATTCCTCTCTTAACAAAAGCTTTGCTTTTCTTTGTTGGTTAACATTGTCCTTCCTTCCCCTAAGCAAGGCCCTACATACTCCTGCCCAAATCAATAGTCAGATGTATCAATAGATTGCTGCCCACACTAATGAACAAGTAGTTGAGCTGAGAAGAAGCAGGGATCAATTTCATCATGTTCCCAGTAAACCTTTTAGTTTGCTGATATTACAACGTTATCCTGGGGAGGGTGTGTGTTCCTCATCTGATTAAGCCTCTCTGTAAAAGGTGTAGCTGTGCTCCGTCAATACGGAATGATTTTCGCGGCGCTCTAACACCACATGTACACATGCTTTTCCTACTCACACCCCTCTGACCCTAGCCGTCTCAAGTGTTGCAATAATTGCCCAATCAATAAACCCTATGTCAATTGCATCATGCCAAGAAAGCAGAAAGCAAAAACAAGCAACAAACACAATCTGCTCCCCCTGTGGCTAACCTGTCACTGAATCAATACAAACAATGACGCCAGATGACAACGGACCGGGTGATATCATCTTTTATCTAGGGCCACCAAAGGAGCCTCCTCTATGAAATGTGGCAGCTATAGTGGACTACTGTTACTGATTCAGCTACCGTGCTTCAATGTGTCCAGCTACAGGGAGGAAGAGCAGAGTGTGAGCATGGTGTGAGCTCTCCAAGGGATCTCTGGTTCATTCTGAAAGCGCTGCGAGCAGCACATTGTGTCTCTGGTGTTGAAGGATAAGCGGAACAGTGCTGATGTTGGACAAAATCATTGCATCTGGAAAAAGGTACTTTCTCACAAATGATAGGGAATTCTTTCTTTTCAAAAAGCATAAATATTATAGTTAAAGGTAATTTTACTAAAGGTATAAAGCAAACAGTCTCTGTTTCACTTATTAACAAAAAACACAAATAGATCAAAACAAACAAACATATTTAACTTTATTATGATATGTATGCCATTTTTTACATTTGTGTGAGAAAGGAAATGACTGAAAACACCGATCCAGCAGCTTTAATGTCAACTGTGATACATGATCTTACTCTCTGCCAAATATGTGAGAAGAGAGAAGGGTCGGTGAGGAGAGACAATATTCGACAGCGCAGGTGTTCCAGAGTTAATCTTCCTTGCTCTCAATTTCTGTTTATCTTACTGCCTGACAGAACCCTCAATCGACAGTAATGCTAATTGAGCCACCTAGTTATTCCTTTGAAAAAAAATGCACTGTGAATGTATCTTTTTATTATTATTTTAGACATTTTGCTAATTTGTTTTTTGCAGCTGGATTTAGTAAAAAACTAAGTAAATGTGAATGTGAACAATGAATCTATATAATAAATGTGGACAATAAAATGATAGAATTGCCTTTTTTTGTGTCAAATTTCAAATTAAATATATCTTCCCAATAGAATTTAAAACTAGTTGTACTCGAGGGTCTCTTTAAGGAATTCCAAAAATAGCCTGAACTTGATGACGCGTTCAATAATACATTAATAGCAATGAAGGTTAAATACTTAAGAGAAAATCCTTCGTATTGAAACATATTTTAGGTAATTAATGCAATTGCAGACATTGTTGTTGTTGGTATATTACACTGTGGTGAATACATATACTAATGACTTTCTTCACGGATGTCAGTCCTAAACTTTGTCTCTCTAAATGCAACTATGCAGTCAATCAATGTCGTCCTTGGTTCCTTGCTATTAAGCTGCATCCCAAATTGCCTGTTTGATGGTATGTAAGCTGTATTGTTTTCTTACCTGTGTGTTAACTCACATAATACCGTTGGATTTTGCCTGAGCAAGCAGCTACAATGCCAGTTAATATTTATGCTAAAATATGTGTACGTAGCAAACATCTAGGAAGGAGCTGCAGTACACAGAAATGAATCACATCTCGTTTTCCATTATGGGTTAACAGAACAGGACTCATACTGCCTTCATTTTTTTTAACATAGTCAAGTTTGATGACAATGAAACAGCATTATGATCTTTAACCTATGAATACTTAAGCCCTTAATGGTCTATTATGCTGGACAGTTAACTTTGAGTACCCGGTCAATATAACCAAACACTTATGTTTGCCACTCAAAAAAGAATGAGCCTCATTAATGACCAAACAAAATTCCCATTTGCACAGCAGGATGTAGCACTTCAGTTGGAGATTTCTCTTTCTCTCCTGATGTCAAAATTTTTCATAATTTATAAACTCCTTGCCCAGCATTGAGAGCTCCTTCCGGTTTGATTATGATGTTGGCCCGCAAGGCAAATGACAGGAATTACGGGGAATATATCATAATATTTAAAACAGTGAAGGTGATCAAAATGCAGTATGTGTAAATAAACATATGTTTAATTTGAGGTCATATAACACTTTGTTGGCATGTGTGAGACACGATACCCTCCGAGTTCATACCTTCTATGATCTTAACGGATGATGTGGGGTATCATAAGTTTGACTCCGCCGAGGCGCCGAACATATGTGGAATGTGCAACTTGTCAATTAGCATCCCTTATTAAATATGAAGACAAATGTTTCACCTGACAACAGTCCAACTGAGCATGTGGTTAATTTTCTTAAGAACAGAATGAAGGCACGCAGCTGCGAAACAAGCCAGAGCTGAAGAAGTCTGACCGTCCTGGCAGAACATCACCAGGAAAGACACCAAAGATATCCAGTGTGTGTGAATGCTGATGTCTATGGTTTATAGAATACAGCTGTCAGATAGTTAAGGCCATGTGAGGGAAGACCGGGCCTCTCAGCACATTACACCATTGTAAATCACATAGTGTCGCAGGAATCCCTTGTCCACCTTAATCCTCACCTTTTTAAACAGTCAGCACATGTTCTGCTGCAGATCAGAGGAGTCATGGATATCACGGAGAATGAAGACACACAGAGAGGAACAAGGAGAAGAGAAGGAGAGAGACATACTTTCTCTTTCATCATTCTCAAATTACCTTCTCAACTACTGATGCCTCATTTAGCTAACATGCTACTTATGTACTTACCCTGTGAATGCAAGTCCAGTTGCAAATTGTTAGGATGAGTCTGGATGACAGGGAATCAGATCAGTGACTCTGCCTTGCCTTAAGCACAGCGTTAGAGAGAGAGAGAGAGAGAGAGAGAGAGAGAGAGAGAGAGAGAGGGGGGGGGGCGGATAGTTCATTTGATTACTCTTGAATGAGTTCAATGGATAATGGGCGCAGAGAAACAGTCAATCTGTCATACACTTGTTGGTCCAATGACTGGTTGCCTGATTGATTGATTGATTGACTGACTGGTTGGTTTGCTGGCTGGTTTCACAGTAAAGCTTCAAACATTACAAGAATGTCCTGGATAACACAGCCTCATCTCTGCTCATTACAGTGTAGTAAAAACACAGAAGGAAGAGATAAACTGTGTGCAATCATCACGTCAGCTGCAATATGTAATAAATTAATTTTTCATATTGATGATTATGGTCTACCAGGGCATTTGAGAGATATGTTTTAACTAGTTGCTTTTTGCATACATCACTAGTCTTGAGACAATCTTCTAATGAATCTGTATGACACGTAGAAAATGTCACGCCCACTATTCAGCATTTGATATTTCAGAGCAGATCTCACATTGTTTGTGTAATTTTAAAAGTGTATACTTTCAAACATTTAACATATTGACCAGAATAGATATGGTATGTCTTCAAGGAAAACAACTACGATAATCATCACCATGACAATAGTGAGATTATTATTTGCAGTGACGATTGGAGCAAGGATACACAGGATATGTTTTTGCCATGGGGGACACAACTCAGTGATTTGATTGGTAATTACAGCTGGTATGATGAAGTTATAAGAGGAAGAAGTGGCTGTTGAATCAGCATCACAACAACAAGTGTGCGTGTTCAGCTACCTGTAGCAACACAAGAGATAGAAAACCATATGCACGTTTCTTTTTTCATTATATAGTCACAGTTATTTAATGTGTGTTTAGTATAATTTAAATAAATGATAAAAACAAATGTTTTGTTTTTCGTTTTACTATAGGCTACTCTGATCCCAATTAACATGAAGGCCACATTCCATTATATCTCTTTTTGTATTATTCAAACTGCATCTTGGCTTAATTATTTTACCCCAAAGCTGCTTTTATTTTAACAGTTTTGGCAAGACATCAAAAGAATAGTTTAAATTCTCAAGTTGTTTCCTAACATATGCAAAACAATTACAGATAAGCAATTAATGGCACTGCATAGCTTAGATATCAGGCGTCCTCCAACAGTGCTCATTAAATATGTACGAGAAAAAAAAATTATTATAAAAGTGAAAAAAATGTAATCAAAAACATAAAAGAACCCATACGTTAAAATATAGGGATGAAAAAAATATATGTTTCAGAAATTATCATGCGATGGGATCACACGGTCGTGACACAATCACGTTGACAAGATCTGTACACAGAAATGTGAACAACCGTCCAAAGTATTCAAAACCTCTTTTTTTTCTGACCAGACAATTGCTAACGCTATGCTAAGCTTTCAATACACGAGCTAAACCCTGATAAAGTATACCAGTCAGACTGATGTGATGAAGACTGACAGACAGACAACATTGTGGCCGCTAACGCTCCGGTACAAGTGAACTGAGGATGAGATTGTTTAATTCTTCAACACACTTCTATTTTTTTTACAGGGTTATTGCACAAAGAAATCCAAGTGCAGAGGAGCAGACGTTTCCCAAGGAGAAACCAAAGCTGGAGAACAGGATATCTGTGCTCACAATTATATATATATATATATATATATATATATATATATATATATATATATATATAGTTTGAGCAGTAGTGGAGCAAATCAGAGCGCAAGCAGGTGTTGTTTCTCACATTGTTTAAGTCATGTACTAAAACAGGGATTTGAACATGAACATTACAAAAACTAAATGAGTAATTAATAAGTAATGCTATCAAATAAAATAAAAACACAAGGAAAAAAGCTACATCTATTTAAACCTCTTTTTAGTGTAGGTAAAGAAGAATACACTATGTATACAGTCTTGAACAAACACATATAGAAGTACATGGATATGTGTTGATGTTTATTGTCATGGGATGAATAAATGCCAAATACATGTATTAGACTGTCCCAACCACACACTAATAATAGATTGTTTGCACACATACCACATGGGTGCACACCATACATTATTTCTAGTTGTGCAGTGCTTGCTTCACTCGTCTTATTCCCACTTGGACAGGTGCTGTTTGACAAATAAAATTTAATGTAAATTGAGTGGTAGTGTGTGTGTGTGTGTGTGTGTGTGTGTGTGTGTGTGTGTGTGTGTGTGTGTGTGTGTGTGTGTGTGTGTGTGTGTGTGTTAATCTGGGTACAGGGTTCCCAGTAAAAGTGTGGATTAGGCCAAATAGTACTAACTGTTTGAGCCTTTTGATCTCCTCTGGTTGCCTAAGATGTGGATTCAACAAGACATATAAGATGTGTAGCCTGCACACACACACACGGCAAATGTAAAAATAGAGCAACTTTCTATGTGCCACCTCAATGGTCTGAGGTTTTTTGACACACAAAGGGATTCAAGGCAATTTAAAAGTTATTTTAAATTTAAAAAATAACAGGATTAAAAAAAAGAAGTATCGATAATTTGCGTAGACGTATCGATACACTATCTTTAAAAGAAACATTGCGATAACAAGCTATATCGGAAGTTTTGCCCTACAGGCACACATGCAAGGATTTGTCGGACTTGTAACTAAATCAGTTTGCTGATTTATAAAGTTGGTTTTAAATAATAAGTCAAAAAGGTACAGACTCCTCGAAATAATTGATATGTCTTGTGATGCTGTCCGCCTCAAGTTATTTGGGTCAGGTAATAGATATCCTTCTTCTTATCCTTGCCCTCCAACTAGTATCCTGAGGTGTTCCCAAGCTAGATGGGATATGTCGGGCTATGACTTTGTTCTGGATCGGTCCTCCGTTCTCGTCCTGTAAGACATGCTCAGAATACCTCTACAGGGAATCAAGCGTATCGAGTAGGCTGAACTAGCTCCCTAATGCGGAAGACCAGCTCCTCTCTCTGTCCAGGAAGTCTAAATTCAGAAATGTATTTCAAATTTTAGTTCAATTTCAGTTTCTAGTTTCGGTCTTTCCTCAGAAGTCATGAACACGGGTGATGATTGAACATAGACTAGCTGTTAAACTGAGAGTTTTGCTTTCAGGCTCAGTTCCCTCTTCACTGCTCTGATCCCCTCACATCAAGACCCTGATGGGGTCAACAACTCAACATCCAGTCAACATATGGCAACAAAAAACAATGGCCACAATTTACGGTGCAGGGCATATTTTTTATAAAATCGATAAAAAAATATATATATTTACAATACAACAACTCAATAAGTCACCTTTTATTAAACTGCAATGATGGGATTTTGTGGTAAACTGAGGTCCATTAAAGCGATGACTTTCAGGTACCCTGTCTGATTTTCAGGGGCATTAATATGCAGCTCATTATTAATAATTAAGGTCAACCAGCTTCTTGCTTGTAGGCTAATCCCCAAATCCTGCTGATGCAGGTCCAGATCCAGTGTGATGTTTAATCTTACATTTACAGTATGTTGCCGGCCAATTATGGGCCCATCCTATCCAGATAACTGTGCCCAAAGCTCCTAAATCCAATCTGCAGTATGTTCTATGCTTTAACAAGCAAAATTTTAAAAGTATTTACTGATAATCGAGCAGCCCTTAACTACAGTCATGGTCCAACGGACTTAATATAGTATGTTGTATTGTCACATTTTTCCTCTCACATTGCCAGATCATAACGTGCACACCCCCACACACAAACCAGCCACATTTCACACAGAAATGGCTTTCAGGGAAAGCAAACATTACTTGCTGAAGCCACACTCTTGTTGGACAAACACACACATTGCTAACAGTTGATAGGTCCACTCTTTCCGCTGTGTCTCTGTCAACACTCCATGAGACTTAATCAAACTCAAACAGTGTTAAGCCCTTGTCATCCTTTCTGTCCTCAGACAAGGAATATGGCATTCAATCCAACTTATTAATTGTCCTGACTGCATAACAACATAATCATATTATTTTCACATTTCCGGTTTATGTTCAAGAGCACTGGCAAAGAAGGTGGACTGAAAGAATAAGAACAAAAATGAGGATGAATAGAAGCCACATGTGAAGCTGATAATACGGTGAATATCCCACTTGAGGTGACAAAAGGGTAGAAAGAAAAGCCGAGCATGAGAAGTGAGAGAGTAAGTGGGTTTAAAATGCAAAGAGTAAAAGAAGGAGAGGATTTAACATAGTATGAGAGGGAAAAGGATGGAAGGGAGTAGGCCACCCATGTGTTCCTCTAATAGGAGGCACAAATGAATCTGCTTTTCATCCCAGCAATGCACCATCTATATAGCCGTGTCAAACCGAACACGGTAGCTTCACTTATGCTGCAAACATACGCGCCCAGACAGCCACACACGGGTGGCAAGCTCATTTTTGCTGCTGTTTATTACCATTATCACCAGATGAGAGGAGGCGAGCAGGAGCCAGGCTGCATTTCGGCTCATGATGCCCATCATCATCGTCTGAGTCTCAGGTGTTTATCATGCCGTCACTTCGCAGGAGGCCCAGCAGGCATCCCGGCAGCCCTTCATTCATCTTGCCTTCTCTTTTGTTCACTCGGTTACACTCCTTTGTGGTTTCTGTCACTTTCTGCATTTGTTTCTCCTTTATGTTGTGTTATTTTCCTATTTTCCTTGAGATCTTGGTCTTATTTTCAAGCCTCCTCCTCTCCTTGTACCTCTTTCTATTTCCCTTTCTTTATGTTCCCATTTGGTCACCGTGGTGACAACAGCCCTTTTGCTTTGCTTAACTGTTTGTTTACCGATCTGTCGATTTTCTGGGCTAGCTCAACAATTACAAAGGCAAGACTGTGGCGTTTACGCCTTTAATGATCTCAGAAAACGTTTTTATCCAAAGGTTTAATCACTCCCCAGTGCGGTTTTATCACTCAGGTGAAACATCATGGGTCTAATTTAGTTGTTGTGCTTATCAAAATTCAGCTACTAGGCCATTTTGCTGCCCATTATTTTGAGAGGCAATTACTGCGTGTGATAATTACGTTAATAGACAATTAATAAAGACTAACTTTATCATGTTATAATTGGGGATCGACTGAGCGTTCTGCATTGGCAGCTATTAGGGGAAAAGCTTGTGCTTGAGGCGGTACACTGTGGCTTCACTTCATTTGAAACCCTGCTTCAAAGGGTTTGACGGTTTTAAATTACTTATATATCCACATACACATGAGGGTAAAATACAGAGAGAGAAAAAAGGTTTCATTTTTCTTACTCTAGTTTAAGAAAAATAAAACTCTACCTGCATCCAGTACAGCCTCTATAAATACAAGCAGCATAATTCATAATTGGAGCTGAAGATCATACAAATCATATTGAGTGCTTATAGACCGTAATGTCACATGGTTATCTGCAAAGATCTGACAAATCAATCTTTTTCAATAAAACTGGAGCTTCCTTTTAGTTTCCGTTTAGATTGTGGTTTAGGCCGGCGAATGGGATCTTTCATTATACATCTGACGGTTTATATTGGATTGCTTTTAGGCAAATTACCTGACCCCATTTACACCTTGTGTGTGGTCTGTATCTGGATATTCTATCCAGAAAATAAAAATCACTTGATAGAAATAAATGTATGCAGAAGCAGTACACACTGTGATCAGATCAGCCAGAAAACACATGTGGGTCCATCTCATCCAGATGTGAATAAATGTAATCAGTGTGACCACAGTGACAAAAATAAAAATACAATTTGCATATTAACATTCAATCACAGTCAAGATGAAATATAAATAATGAGAGCGCTTATAAATAGCAGGTGTGAATACAAAATGCGAATAGCATTTTATTATTTATATATGCGTCACATGTTAATAGCAGATGTGAACGGGGTCTATGATGTGTTGGAAAGCAAGCCAATAAGTAAGGCATACAACAAAAAACATCTTGTGTTTGCAAAAATGCAGTTTTTTTTTGGGGGGGGGGATACATATTTTGGGGATTCTCAAGTAGTTTTATTAGATATTAGGCCTAAACGAATGACACATAACAGACTTACAGTATATTACCAGGTTGATGGACCAAGTCCTTTCCATCTTGCTTTCTTATTTGCACCTCAGGTTCTTTTGTGTTTCATTCAATGCACCATCCTCTCTGTGTCTTTTTTCCTGTTTCTGTTCCTTTTTTTTTTTTTTAGTTCAAATCACCTTTCCCTGATTTGTGCCATTAATAATCTCCTCTCTCTCAAGCCATCACATTCCAATATCCACCTTTTTAATTTTAATGCCTCAACCTAGCCCTCCTGTCTCTTTTCCCTCCTCTGAACCTGACCTTTTCCTGATCCATTATTGTTATTTCTCTCCTCTATTCTTTTCTTCCCTCTCTTGGGCTGCAGGGTTTTAGGTGAGGTGAAACCCCACAGTTGACCCTCCTTCCTCTTTCACTCTCTTCTTTCTCTCTCGTTTCCCCTAATATCTTTTCCCTACTTCTTCTCTTTGATTTTTTTGTTCCCATTCTGCCTCAAAAAGATATACGGAGGAGCTCATCTTGATATCATCTTCTGTTTTACCCTTTCTACATCCTGCAATCATCCTCTAATCCTCTTCTTTTACATCTCCATCTGTTCTTCATCTTCATTTTCTTTCGTGCTTCCGTCTCTGTAGGTCGCAAGAAGCCCACGTGGGGGAGAAGTGTTTGCTTCCAGTATCTCTCCTTTGCTTATCCCTCCACTCTTTCCTTCATGCTCTCCCCAGTCCCAGAGGTTTCAGATTTACATCCCCCCCCTCTGCTTCCCCTAACCGTCCTCTCCCGCTCCCTTTCCCCTCTACTCTCCTTCCCTCTTCATTCCTGTGATCCCATGGGTGCAAGTGGTAGAGGATGACGCTTCGCTTTGATTGCTGCATGGCTGCAGGCATTCCCGAGGCAGAGTAGCTGTGGAGCTTCAGTCTGCTGGATGTAGTGGTAAATAATCCCGACTGGGGAGAGAGGAATAGAGCGGTACTCTGGAGGGCAAGAAGGAAGGAAGGGAGTGGATGCATGTGCATGGGTGGGAACTGTGTGTATGCGTTTGCATAGGGATTTTGGGTTGGAAGGGAAGCGTTATAACTAATCCTCATTTTGGATCGACTTCTGACCATGTTTTAGTTGAAGAAATGGGGATAAGTCACATAACACCTTTATATTTATTCACAATTGTTTTATATAATTAACTACACTAATGAGGTGTCAGCATTGACTGTCATTTACTTTGACTCTTATGACAGAGGTTGCCGAAAGCATACGTTTAAATATTAGTGTATATGACAGAATTTAAACATTTTGCACAATATACATAGAATATAAGATACAGCATATTGTGTTAGAAATGGAAATGAATTTGTATTCAAACTGTGACATTGTCATGCTGATTTACATTCATGCCACTGCTGTTTGGGACTTAAACACAAATGTTTTATTCATCACTGACTCGCAAGCAAAGTCATCTTAACGCTAATCAAATGGCAGAAAAAAAACAAAACTTTAAGGTGACAAAATTTTCAATAGTTTAATTGAATATTCACAGGGTGCCTTTTAGGAGGGGGTTGAGTTTTTTTTAATGATACATAGTGTTTTTAGTTTAGAAGTGAATGACCCTTCAGATGTAGGGTTACCTTTATGGTCTCAAACAAGAAATAATGTGAGATGTTAAGACTATATTAGCTTTAACATAACTCTGACATTTAATTTGTAACAGAATTGTGGACAAACAGCTAGACTTTACTGGACTCCTCTTTGATGGGGATGAATCCTCTTACAGGTAGAAGACTGACCATGGTGACCTGTTGCTGTCAAAACAACTTGGAGCTCAACGCCCTAATGACGGTGGAGACGGTCGTGGAGTTCTGGAAGAACGCAGCCCCACCCGCCTCAATCACCCCGTGTGACTCGCCCGTCGACGCTGTGGAGCCCTTCCGCTTCCTGAGCTCCACCATAACCAATCACCTCAACTGGCAGCTGAACATCAGCTTCATTACCAAGAAGGCACAACAGAGGATGTCCGTTGTGAGGCGGCTGAACACTGCTGTCATCAAGTGCATCTTCTGCTCCATCTGTTACACTGCAGCCACTGGCAAGGACCAGGGCAGGCTGTATCATTCACTCTGCTGAGAGGGTGATTGGCTGCATGTCTGCCTTCCCTCCATGACTTGTTCGTCTCCAGGACCCTGAAGCGCGCAAGTAAGATGGTAGCCGACCGCTCTCACCCTGGACACAAACTGTTCGAGTCCGTTCCCTCTGGCAGGAGGCTGCGGTCCATCAGGACCAAGACCTCACGCCACGAGAACAGTTTCTTTCCAGCTGCAGTCGGGTTCATCAACAAAGCCCGGGACCCCCACTCACTGACTCTGACTCACATCCCCAGGACAATTTCCTTCAACACCCTTGCACATCTTTTATTTTCATACACTTGCCTTTTTTATTTTAAAATATATACTTGTTTTAAAGTACTATCTGCTTGTTGTTTACGATATGTATCTTGATTATTGTTTTTATTATATTAATTGTTTTATCTATGTTTATGTTTATTGTTATGTACCTTTTACCTCGTCAAATTCCTTGTATGTGCAACGTTCCTGGCAAATAACAGTTCTGATCTGAATCTGATCGGACTAACGAAAGCCCCTGTGACATCACACACACACACAGCATCTGCCTTCTTAGTGAAAGGGGTCAAAAAGGATATTTTCAAGTCTATTGTAATGCAATAGCTCTCTGAGAGTAATATTTGTTATTATGCATAATTGTAAACCCCAGAAGAAGGAACACACATTTAAATTGGAATGCACACGTTGTAATGTGAATATAAATTGGATAAGAATGTGCAATTACAACGCCAACATTAAACAGATTAAAAATTATCATGGCTTCTCTTGTGATTCACATTTAACTAAAGAGCCTTTTGTTTATATTATTGGCCACTCATAAATAAAACAAAGCTCTTATAAAGTTCACAGTCTTCACTAGTGCATTTTAATTAACAGTCACTATAATAAATGAATATATGAAATATATTTTTAAACGTATATGATAAATGGATTTGGGCCACATTGATCATTATATTTTATTTTGACTCTATGGTACATGCTAATCATGTAATCTACACGTACTGGCTTAAATAACACATACTCGAAACTCAACCTTATTTGCCTAGAGAAATACAAGACAGCTCACTCTCCAGTTCTGATGCTCAATAAGTACAGAGGATCAGCCAAAGGGTTTTCAAGAGGATTTTCAAGAGCAAAACAAACTGCCAGCTAAATCTTCTGCTGAATTTGCTGAAGCTGTTTAGGTGACAACAGAGTTCACTAGTGCAGCTCAATCTAAAAAGTAAATAAAATAAATCCTCTTGTTTTGGCATTTCTGAAAAAGGCTTTAACCATAGCGTGGGAAGAGCATGCACAAAATTAAACTTAAGGATCAGCGTCATACTCGGGGAGAATTAGCTTTAAGGAGATATGGAGATTATATCACACAAAAGATTTTTACGTTTTTATTAAATAAGGGCAACTATTGACTGACAACTGACAGCAGGGTCACTAAAAAGCACAACTCAAGCTAGTTATGCTTTGACATTTTGAACCTCAGTCTGTAATGTTTCTTTACCAGCTATTGCCACAACGTGAAAGAAGTGTCTGTTTAAGCACTTCAGCTCGCAACACGTTATGCTAAAAATGTTATAGGTTTTAGAAGTCAATCGTAATCAGGCAACTGAGAGACAACTTGTGAAAAGGTTCTTGGCGTCATTTGAAAAACCCTAAACCCGATTTTACATCATTTATTAAATTCACTGTTGATGTAAGGCAAAAGTGTAAGAAGAAAGTATGACTTTAAAGCTAAAAGATGTAATCTCGATTTTGGAAATTCTTCATATCTTTTGTGAGAACATTTTACTCTTGACAATTGTTTCACAAAAGCATGAATACAATGGTAGATACATGTAAATAAATGTGTAAAGCCACATTTTGCATTATCATTTGTTGAGTAGAAGTGTTGTCTGTCACTACTTTCATCAAAATGAGAAAGGGGTTGAGATAAAATGGGACTGATAAATGACTTTATACTGCAGATCAAGCTTAATGGGGTGTGTGCAAATGAAAAATGACCATTACAACATTTTTGGTTTTTAAATAAAATACTACTTGTCAGTACCAAGTTTACACAGTTTGAACAGTTCAACGGGTGTTCATGTGCAGCTGAGCTGTGTACCTGGTGAGCAGCGTCCGGGTCTTCATCAGTTTTTCACGACAGTGCAGGTGCAGGTGGCTGCAGCGAAGCTGCATGATGACTACTGCTGCAGATGTGAATCCTCTCTGTAAAATAAATGAGCAACAGAGGAAGACAGGAGCTGTGCAATGAGCATATAAGCTAATAGGGAAAAAATAATAAAAAATACATAAAGGGTATTTATGAAAAACAATTAAACTATAAAATAGGTACTACTTTGGGGATTCTGTTTAAACCAGCAGTAAAGGCTTCGCAGGCCGTGACGGCCCACCACTGTGCCTCTGTCCTTATTCTCCCTATGACATAACGCTTCCAGATCTAGAGTCGTGACTTATTTCTAAAAAGACCAAATAAATGCCCAAGAATCTGGTAAAACTTTACAAAATATTCAGTTGAACCCACACTGAAATTAAGCAAAAAAATATTTACACACCAAAAACAGAAAGAAAATAATAATTAAAGAGGCCCTCTAGTTCATTAAAACCACGATGCCTCAAATAAAATCTCTTGCCGTGGCAATGATTGGCACTCCACAGCATTCTCGTCTCCCCTGACTGAGATTTGAAGAAACTCGAGAGCCACAAGTGGACAGTGGGGTCATCACATGAGAGGCTGCTGGATGCTTTCAAGCAGAGTTGATGCTTGTGTAAGCTGATGCGATGCGCATCAGCTCACACAAGCATCAACTCTGATTCGTCAGAGGAAGAAAAGTTCATCGGAAACAACATCAGAGGCTTCTTCCACTTGCATGTGTCTTCCATCTCCCTTTTGATTTTGACTGAGAAAGACCTCCACGGCTCTCTGTGACTGTTAGGAGCTGTCTGTCTACTACCCGCTCACCCCAGCATTCCTCCAAGCTGATTCTTTGGTCCTGGGACGTCACCTCTCACCCTCTACATTCACTTTGACAACTTTTGCCTGTTTTTCAATGCTCACTATGATGTGTTGAACAGACATGTTTATGTTTTGATATGGTTATGTTTAGGCTAGGTCTCACAAAATACATATGTTCCCTCGTTCCCCCTCACAATTTTCCAAACACATTTAATAGGATGGAATCCCCCCAAAAATAAATAGAAACTGTTGGATTACCTCTTGGCTGAAACCGTTTTATCATTCAATCTTAATAATGGGAAACTTCCACTCCTTGCTGACTGTGTGTATAATAAGCTTCATAAATAACCTCAAATCCAACTTGATTCTGAGGCATTTGAATAATATAATAAAATGCATTTATTCTTATGGCATATGCATATTTCATTACAATACTGCATAGTATCTGCATATTTTGGTGAAGATACTTCATGTTCCTCCACCATGTGAATGGATTAAATTATGCACGTCTCCAACATGTGCTTCGGTCTCAAAACCAACTAAAAATTAGTAGAAGATTCAGATATGTTTTACTGATTACATATTCTTTTGTTGAAACTATGTGTTCTCTTAGTCTATACTTGTGCAATCCTGTTCAGTATTCCGCGCCTGTGCTCTCCCAACCTCTGCTGTCACAAGACAATTTCCGCCATAGGAACGATTAATGTGTAAATGTTATTGTCGCGGCTTCTGTTCAGCTCATCTATTCACAGCTGTCTGAACCACCTGATGATCAAAGATTCCCCAAACTGTAATTTTAGAGGCAACTGTAAAAGAAGTACATTCATCATGGGCAGTGTTAAATCTAGGATTAGTCTTGCTCGCCAGACTTATTTCCACAGCACTGTGTATAACGTGCTTAAGAAAGGTCTAGCTCCACACATTACATTCTGGAAAAGGGAAAAAGACGCTCTGACCAATTACAATCTTCCTGGGCAGCGCTATGCACCGGAAGCAGCAACAGAGTCCTTCAAATTAGATTGTGGAAAGGGAGGAGAATAAATAAATGACTTATGCTACATTCACACCAAAAGCGTTGTGAATTTGACACGCGAGCAGAATACATGCAAAATACATGCAAAGTCAATGCACAGACTCAATAGGTTGCGCAAAAGCAAATGATTATTTCCATGGTGGATGGCGGAAACCGTAAGTCACAGAGATAAACCACGCCCCCTTTCAGGCACAAGTAACATTCGTGATGCGTTTGGCGCAAACACAGCATTGTTGTCGAGCGAGTAAACTGACACGGTAAATGCGGCACGAATATTTGCAAAGCTGTTGGTGTGAATGTAGCATTATGTTACATGTTAGGCTGTATGGAAGCTGACAAAGCCCTACTTGTAGGATACATGTATTTCTCTATATGTCTTGTGGATATATTCCAATAACACTCTTCTGGTAAACAGCTTGTCCTAAAACAAGTCACTAAGGAGAATAAAATGTGATGTTGAATTTTTACTTTCTATACCATCCAGGTCAACGTCATAATAGCTGCTCAGATTCTGACCAGGACACATAAACTGGTCCCTGAAGGTAATTCAATCCAAAATGGAGATTTTACGGTGTAATGAGGCTTTAGTGTTGTCAGCTGCCATTAACTTTTATTGCCAACAAGCATTTGAAGAAACTTGAGTTTTAAAATTGAACATGCCAGTAGCCCAGTTGGGTTGGCTGAGCAGGAGGTGTGCAACTCATGAGAGTATTGACCATTGTGAGAAACTCAGTCATTATTTCAGGGTAGTGGCTTGTTTGTGCGCTGGTGAATTGTGAAAGCGAGATTTAACAAATTATACGAAGGAAACGTCTCGTCATGTCAGAGCACTGTAACTGTGACCGTGCAATCAAATCAGTAACCCTGGTAAAACTAGCAGAGTATGAATAAGTGCACAACTCATGAATTCACTCTTTTAATCTTTTACAAAGCAAATTAGGACGGACATTTCAGAAACATTCATCAAACTTCTCTTTTACATCTTTGTGCACAGTGAGACCTGTTGTTGTAAAGCCTACAGCAGAGACAGAAGGATTTATGAGGCAGCAACGAGCTGTGGAGTGGCTTTATAAGCTGGCAGACATCTTTTGTAGGCAGGTGCTCAGCCAGGTTTTTACTGCCATTGCTGTCCTCCTCCTGCTACTTTCCCCCTCCCTTATCATTCTGGCAAAGCCTTGAGTCCTTGTCAAGGACAATGGTAAGTCTCTCTTATTTGTGGGTACAAGTGCACAAACACACAATAAAACGGTGCAAAAGATGCTTCCTAATACATGTTGAATTTCATCAAGGCTGTGCTTCTAAAAGAATTAAGACTTAAAAGACACAAAATCTGACCAAAACCAGCACAGATTTTGACTTATTTCAAGCTCCTAAGGAACACCCAACACCCAGTTTATGTCTCTGTTCTTACAATTTCCCTTTTGTATTTAGTTTTACCTCAGATTAAGTGACGTGGAAACATAAGTAAATTTTTGCACACTCATTTGCCAAAACGAAACATTGATAATTCCACAAACTCTTATTTTCATGTTCTTTAATTGATTAGTTCTTTAATTTCGGAGTGCGGCAAATTAAGTATAGACATATTTTTATGTCTATACTCTACCCGTAGCAACGTGTGCACCTCAGCACATGTTAATGGTCACGCGGGCCCTGTGACCAATCACATGTTTAGGGTCTCGAGAAGGCTCTTCCATGTATTTTAACCAGGCTGCTCTCACATAGATAAAGAACAGTGAAATGTGATTGGATAAAAAATGCTGTTAAACAGGTCCCAAGAAGTCATACAAGAGGCCTAAAGGAGCAGAGGAACAGATGAAGGCAGCTGTGCTATGAGAAAATAAGCTAACAGGCAAAAATAATTATAATATAACAATGTATTTGTGAAAAACAATTACAATATAAAAGGCTATAACTTTTAATTATGAAAACTATATATATATATATATATATATATATATATATATATATATATATATATATATATATAAATTATTATTACTTTTTAAAATGAAAAAATAGTTATAACTTTGTGATTCTGTTTGGGCCTTCAGAGAAGGCTTAGAAGGCCCTGACGACCCGCCACTGCCGTCTACGCTCCTCCCTGCCGCTGGATCACACATCCATGCCTTCATCATCTCTTGACCGGACTACTGCAACAGCATCCTGCATGGCACATCCACATCAACAAACTACAATACATCCAAAATGTAGCTGCCTGTCTGCTCTCCCATGCACTCCGAGTCCAATCATAGATCACATCAACCCAGTCATTCAAAACCTCCACTGGCTCCCCATACACAACATAATACAGTTTAAAAGGATCCTCGTTACATAAATGCTTTTCACAACGCTCGACCCTTCATAACTTTTGAACCTCTTGCACTAACACGCTCCCACCCTCAACCTCGTATCTGCAGACGCCAACCTCCTTACCCCCCTACTCTATACAAGCACTGGACCTCGGAGGACAGGGTCTTCTCCATTGCTGCCCCCTCCCTCTGAAACTCACTCCTACTGCACCTCAGACATTCTTCATCACTCACCACTTTCAAAACTGCATTCAAAACTCACTTGTTTAAATCTGTGTTTAACCTGTGATGCTAGTTATGTATGTTTTTGTTTACTTTCTTATTATATAAGATAAATATAATGTATTTTATTATTTCTGTTTCTACCATGCACAGTTTATTTCAGTACCTTTTAAAGCACAACACAAAAAAATATGCTTTATTATTCTATTTATGACAGCAAGTCTAAAACCCAGATAATGTTTCTCTTTGTAGTACACAGCATTGGCATTCTGTAATTAAAATCATGCATTTTATGTAATGATAAAAGAAAGGTGTCTATAAAGCTGTCTTTCATCGCTGTTCACTTAATTAAGGTGGACACTTCTAAAAGGAAATTATCATGAGATGAACTGTAAATAGTAAATCATGGAGCTAAAACTTTATAACCGGCGAAGGAGTGAGGACACTCATCACCCTATTAGTTTATTGCCTTATCTGTCGGGTAATATAAACCAATTGCTTCAGGTCCAACGTTGTCACCCTCTGTGAGGAGGTTGTGCTTGCCAAATGAGGTGGTAGGTCCTACTGTGCACTCTCAATTGTCTGTGGACAAGCAGCAATAAGAGTTATGACTCCTCTTGGTGGGTCAGCGTCTCGGTTAAAGTTAGTTTCAACTATGATGGTCTCAGCGAGATATTGCCTTGCAAACCTAAAAAGCTCATAAAATAATGAACACTGTTCAAAAATAAGAGAAAACTCAAACTTGCTAATGATGCTATGGTCACATTTTGTATTAGCCTACTTTTTACTACTGACTGTAGTTAGTTAGTACTGACTGATGGACGGCATTGTATATTGCGTGTGAGCGTACAGAGAGAGTACAGAAGAGATTGACTTTGACCTGTGATATTATTTAATGAACAGCCTCATCTTTAGTGAAACATCTTGCAAACACAAACATTAAACATTATTTATAGTGTCTAAAAGGTGCAGTCAATACCTAAATACACCAGGGACGAACCAAGATGTACATTGTTGTGCCACATTCCATCCCATCCCCTTACCCCACCACACAGACACAACACAAAATCCATCACTAATGCGTTTGTGTGTTCACACCAAAATAACCACAAGTTTTGCTTTATACTTGTCGTGGAAGTCACAAAAACGTCGGAACATTAAACTTTCTCATGTTTGGGTTCATAACACCATGCGTAGCCCCACACAGCTCAGTGAATTTCACGACTCCTCCAGGAACTGCGTCTGGCTTATCGTCACGTTACCGTTTCCACCATCCACCATGGAAATAACCACTAGTTCTGTTTTATACGTGTTTTGTAGATTCCAAATATGTCAGAACGTCAAACTCCATGGTGTCTGGGTTCATAATATTATCCGTAGTCCCACAACAGCATCTGAATAACGGCCGCTATCAGCGCTATTTCAGGGGCACCACAGAAGTTTGATTCAGCAACGGTAGGAGGGCAGTGACAAGCGAGACATCTCAATGCTGATTGGTTGAAGCAACTATGACTCATGTGTTTTTTTCATCGGAGGTGGGAAAATTTTTACTAGTGCGAATTTGCGCCGTGTCCAACACCCCGCGGCAAACGCGCTATTCGCAACTTGTTGCGTCTGCGCATCGACTTGTAATCTGGTTGCGCAAATAATTCACGTTGCATTTGGTGTGAACACAGCATAAGAGTTACCTTTGTGCTTTGATACACTGGATGTTGATACAATGGCCAGCTCAAATCAAAGTAATGTGGAAGATCTTTATTACAACAGAACCAGTACATATGTTTTGACCTTAAAATTAATTCATCAAGTTATAAATTGACAAAAATTGAATATGACACATATGCGCGGGCCACTTTTTCTGCTATTCCCAAAGCTTGTAACTATATCCCTTGCCTTTTCAACAAGTAGCCGTCACTCAGATGTCAGGTAACCACGAGTCAGTTGACAACTGGAGTTAAAAAATGTACATCCAGTTCCAGCGACCATCCTGAAACAGAGATGATTTCCTCCCATTATTTATTTGTTTATATCACCACCATCAGCATTGCAGTACGGAAGCACTCACTTCTCGCAATCCCTGCTGGTCAACAAAATAGTTAATAGCCTTGACCAAAATATTCACAAACACAAACAGCCTGTTGAATACACAGGAACAAGCTCAGGAAAGTGCTCTCAGAGAGAAGCAACCTGCATTCATGGCACACAAGACAGTGAGGAATCACATTATCTATAAAAAGCAGTGGCAGGCAATGGATTTGGTACCTACACCAGCTGCAAACTGGGAGAAAAAAGTGTTCCGTGAGTTACGAACACAGACAGACCCACTCAATACACGGCGCGGTGATCTTTTTTGCTTAAAGGTTCTCTTTACGGGCATTAATATAGCAGCAAACATCCATTTGCAGTGTAAAGATGTAATGGCGAAATGTCTACTTGAGCAGAGAATGAAGTCATCTTCTGTGTGGGTTGTTAGACAAGCTTAACTGTGCTTTGTTTGCGTAGCCAGGCCGGCCATTTAGTGCATGTTAGTGCACGTAAGTGTGTCCCACGGACTAGCTCATGGCCATCGTTCTTCACCGCACTCATACGGTGATAGTGCAGAAATGAAGCGCCAAGCTCCAGTTACTTCTCAGGTAAAAACTGTTAGCTCTGTCAGTCCTGACAATTATTACTGTAAATTATCATAAGCTGTTGGCTAAGTCGTCACCATGTTGAGGGCGATGAGGAGGCATTAGATATGCTCTGAATTTCAAATTTAATGAGATGATTTTCCGTCTACTAGTAAGATGTTAGAGAGTGATTTAAATCCAACTAACTTTACTGTTCTGTCTACAAAGTATTTGAATGCCCTGCTGGGCCAGTAAGAGAACCTGCTAAGACATTACAAGACTTTGTGTGTTACTTTCCCCTGTCGGGTTCTTGTAAACCATGCAAGCATGTGTTAGCTCCATTGGCTGTCTCTGGGGGGTCAGATTGCTAAGTAGTAAACCTGTGTTCTGTCAGGTGCCATTAACGTCCAACGGGACTGTGAGGGGACCTGTCACGACTAGAAGTAATGGATGTCTTTGCCACTGATTGCTAGCAGGGATGGAGTCAGCACAACCAGCAAATTAGAAGTGACATCTAGATGGAAGCAAAGCAGGAGGCGCAGCTGGTCACACAAGTTAGATGGAGGAAGGGTAAGCTCGGAAAGTAGAGGAAAATAAGGAGAAGAGATCAAAGGAGAAGAGAAGTGGATCCAAACACAAACAGAGTACATCATGGACTACTTCAAATGATTGATACATAGTGTAGCCTTTGTACTGAGCCATTTTAATATTTGTTCTTTTCAAGAAATAACATTGTGAGCGTTGACAACAGAGGGCTGCCCAGTGCCGTCTCCTCTGCTCTTCTTAAGCAGCTGGGGTTGAGTGCTTTGCTCTGAGTTAATATCAAAGTTGCCTTTTAATGAATGATCAGCAGACATAATTAAACAGCTAAATAATTGATGTCATCCTTGCAATGCTAGGGTTGTTGTCATGCTATTGTGAGAGCATGAGAAATATCTTTATGTTATGAGATTCATTACACTTCATCATCAGTGTTGGAGGGCGGTATCAGCACTACAGTGGGGGAAGGATTACGGTAGCGCCGCTGCAGCAACTGCAACCAGCCAAGCAACAGCCACAGAAACATCCTCAATAACTTCAGGCTGTGTAATAACACACAGGACTAACAACATCAAGGGAGTCACTGTGTCACTCAGCAGCCTCAGGGTGAGATGAGCAAAGGAGCTGACATTATGAAATGGATTAGATTTGAGACCAATTAAAAATGAATTGCTCGAAATGAGCACTGACCCTCTCGAATTGGATGCCAGTGATCTCATTAGGCTGGTCCCTCACTCAGTGCAAGCCAGCAGCTGAGAACAGGCCCGCCTGACACACTGTCAGAGAGAGGGAGAAAGCCCAAAGGGCTCCTGACTGCAATGGGCTGAGAATCATGTCTCCTCAAGATAAGTGGCATGTGTGAAACATCCTTTTTTTGAACATGTTTTTACTATCTCTGCGTAGATTGATCTTGCTTGACTGTGCATGTCTGTTTGTGTATAAGTGTGTGTAAGTCTGCTAAATGCCGGTGCACCTGTATACTGATGAAATTTGTGCATAAAGCTATGTGTTTCTTACAGTCCATGCATTCAAGCATGTTAATGCATGTTAAAATGTTTTAAACAAATAACTCTGCTTCTACCTAATTTCATTTATGTGCATTATAAATTTGCTCAGCCTAAATACTGTGAATAAAACAATAATTAGTATTTACAAAAATGGATACAGAGACAAATGGGCTCTGTTTCAGGAGAGGGGTGAGATAGGCATGTTGGCCATCATCGGCAGGCTTAGATCATGTGAGTGGCTGGCTGAAGAAGGTTTGTTTGTCTGTATTGCAGTGGTGGGCCGTCTGGGCCAGCTAAGCCTTCTCTGCTGGCCTAAACAGAATAACAAAGTTATAGCAATTTTATAATTACATTTTTTTTCTATTATAATATGTTTTCCCTATTAGCTTATTTTGTCATTGCACAGCTTGTGTCTTCCTCTGTTGCTCTGCTTCCAGCCTGCAGCGCTGCTTCCATTGCAGCTTTTTTTAAGGAGAGATTTTATCCTATCAGATTTCCCTTCTATGTCTCTATGGAAGAACTCTCACCGTCTTAGTAGCCATTGCAAACTAAAGTGTGTAGGGATATTATCGTTGATTGTCATAGTCTTCAACCAATTAGATCTTTAGTTTGACATGTTAGGCGTATTCTTCACGTGGCCTGGAAGTACGTCAACATTAACATGTGCTGCTGTGATTGATCAGTGGGCCAGCGTAACGTTTATCAACAGAAAGCTAGCTTGCGTAACTCAGTAGTAGCAAGAAGAGTTCAGGCTGAAACATAAGAGAAGTTATGACCTTTTTAGTGTTTTGCTTTTTAAAAATTTCTCTTGGATTCCTTGACAGGGTTCCCCCAGCCCTCACTGTTGCTCGTTGGAGAGGGTGTAGAAAGGCAGAAAGAGTAATATATGCATGTGATTGGCCAAAGTCCCCCGTCATTGGCTAACTTTTCAAAAGCCTGAAACCAGAGCCAAGCGGAGATGCAGAAGTTAAGTTTTCTTTCAGACCAATTGAATTACAATATGCTGAAAGGTTATTATTACATTTGTGCCCAAAGATGCCAAAACCATACTGTCTATGCCAGCCTTAAAACACAGATTTCTAAAATTAAAAACACAGCTATTCACTGTATTAAAGTACTATTATCCAGTTCTGCTCAATAAATTCCTTGTTTATCATCTGTGTCCTCATCTCCATCACCACAACCAATCCCTTTCCTATAGCCTCACTCCAAGTCGTGAGCAATTAGCTGCTTTCCATCTCGGCAGACTGTGTTTTAATTGGTCGTTAACCGTCTGAGGCCTACATTAGTGACAGTGCCTTTATCACAGGGAGGAAATTAGCTGATATATAGAGAGAACCGAAGAAACAAAAAGAGACTTAGTGAACGAGGACAATCTACCAGTACAGATGGTAATGGATATGGAAAGAAGAGTCAAATGAGTGATGGATGAATCATAAACTTTGTCTGGTATTCAGTCTTTTTTTATGCTCTAGAGACAGTGTGATCTCAGAGCCAAGGGTGGCTTGCATGGTTCCCTTTTTAATTGATACCCTCACTTACAGTAGAGAGAACATGCTTTGAAAGTTTGATTAGTTAAGTAATTGAGTGACAGTATGTCTCTGAAAGAAAAATCTACCCTAAATCAAAAAGAAACTCAAGTTCACAAGCACCTTAATCATGTATAAACAAAGTGTAACAAAGATTGCACGATTGATTCAGAAAAAAAACTAATACTATCAAAATAAAAGTAAGAATTGATTTTAAGTTATTCTAGTGAACATGTTTATATTGAAAACAATAAAACTGCACCGTTAATGTAGTAAAGGTCTGTGTGCAATCACCCCAGATAAAAACATGTTATTTTGGGGTGGATTTTCTACCTTAAGATTTGTCCAGTAAAAAGCATCTGGGGTCCCCTGTGGATTTTTCATGTGAAACCAGGGAGTGATGGACATGTCCGCGTCTCCCGAGACTCTTAATGCACTTCCAAGGTCGTCTGCTCTCGCTCTAAGTAGCACCGAGTGGCAACAGGCCCTGACAGCATCACTGGCCCAGCGGAACTTGCATAAGTTGCTTCCTCCTCCTGGTAGCACGGGGCATTAAAAATGGATAGATCAATATATAAGAATATGCGCACCTCTGGCTGTCTATGCTAATTCAGAGAGCGAGAGTGAAGCAAATGATAACAGAGGGAAGCAAAGGCGAGAGGACAGGGCAGTGAATGTGTAGTTAAGAAATGTATTAGGGGAGAGGATATTATAAGGAAAAGAGGACAATCTTGAAGGTTCTCATGAGATGAAGGGATCAGAGGCAGCAATTGAGTTTAAAAAGGTGAACACATCTGAACAAATGTTGCTAGAACAAGAGACACGCTGTAGCGTAGTTAATTTGTTGAAACCAGTGTAGAGTTACAGCACAAGCCCTTTCGCTCTTTTCAACTGTTATGATCCAGAGTGCATGGGCATCTCTCTCCTGTATCTCCAGCTTTCAACCTGTCCATACTGCACAACACTGATTCTTGGGTGGTGGGGTTAGCTAGGCTGTCGGTAGTAGTAGGGTTAGTAGAGCGAGAAGCCCTTTTTGTTAAACCATGTTTTCTCCTGTTTTTAGTTAGGGAAATATGTAAGAAACGTGTACTTTCTTTTGTTTATATCTGTGGTATAGGGAAGTTAGGTTACTTGCACATATTGTTTTATTTGTTATTTTGGGCCAGGCTCACCCTGAAGATGATGTGTGACACACTTGTGAAGTGAGGAGACGTTGTGCCTAGGCTCCCCGAGGCCGGGCGTAACATCTACAGACTTAAAATTAAATTGGCACACAAAAACATCTGGTGAATCAGTATTAAAGGGTAGTTCTCATCATTTGAAGTGGGATTGTATGACCAACTAAACCCTACTCAGTATAATATCTACAACTTTGACAAAGTCAAAATATTGATCATCTGAATGCTAATGCAGTGCCATTTGCAGAACACTTATTATTTTAGATGAAGCTTCTCATGGTGGCACTGTCAAAAATGTAAGCTTCGTTGATTCAATTTTTACTTTGTTTGTCTTAATAAATCTACATGTTTTGTTCCGAGGTTTAGAGATGATGCTCCTCTGCATCTTATAGGGATGCATTCTACAGTTGTCCCACTACTACGTTGTCTTATTCTGGTCATTTTAAATCTTTGAAAAAGATGTAAGAAAAGCTCAACAGAACTAACTAAATGTATTATCATATGAATTGCAGCAAATGGTAAGAATATGAAGTGTGCAATCTAACAAACTCGTCATAGGCAGGGGTCATAGTCATTTTACATTTTTATTGCCTCATAAATATTCCTTGTACAGTTCATGAATAACTTGCCCTGTATTAATAGTCAGTAAAAGATCAATTAACATATCAGTCAGAAGGCCCAGTGAGATTTTTGACCAGCTGTGGGTTTTGAAGTCATAATCTTCCCTTAATGATCTTGTCAAAATCTCTATTTGCTTGCCTGGTTTGAACTTTGACCAGTTGGGTCAATTCAAATGTGAGTTATTCAATATATTCCCAAGTAATTCTAATTTTGTGACAAAGGCCAAGATGTATCAAGAGAAATCATGAACCTTCCGTATTAGACAGACATTTGGTTGCTTGATCAGACATTTTGTTGAGCAACCCTGTTTTATAATAACAATAATTAACTTGGAAATACTTTGGAAATACAAAGATGGGCACGATCAAATAAAATGACCCAAATATACCCGAAGGAATTGGAATCAAAATCTCAACATTTTTCTATAGTTCTGAGAAAAAACAATATGCTAAAGGGGAAATCCCAGATGCAAGGTTGAAGGCGTACCAGAATCATGCCTCTCAAATAAATCAAAGATCATCTGACAAAGAATTTGAGAACAGCGTAGAAATAAAAACTAAATTACATGCTACGCCGTCCACCGCAGCACGACAAAAGAGGTGCCCGCACCAGCTTTCACAGAACACATAGGTGCACAACCACACGAAAATAAATCAGGCATAAGTTAACCTAACATTCCTATAATGATGACATATGAAGAAAACCCATACTAATCAATTTCAAATAGAGTATCTCACACTTGTAACATTCCAAAATATCTGTTGCACAGAGAAGGCTTGAGCTTAGCTGCAGAAGCATTATATTTCATCATGTTCTGCCTTTTACTGTATTCTGTTTGTCTTGCAAACCAACTCATATCATTTTGCCTGAGCCTTGAAAATTAATGGTATTCCAGTGGATAGTTAATAGATTTGGCCAGGTCCACAAAGGGCATAACACATTTTAAAAAGACATGTTGACAGCTGAAACTACAGTGGAAATAACAACCCCTATTTAAATGGATAGTGCTTTGTTTGAGATTTGTTGTTCATAGTGCTGTATAAAAGTAGAACATTATCTAGTAATAGTTTGGAAGAGGGAAACGGCAATTAATCTGCACAGTCTTCACCCCCCCTCTTAAATTTGAATGAACCAAATTAAATATATAAATCTAGACATCAAAATTAAAGTAATAAACAGACTTACCTTAATACGTAGCATACATCTCAGAATCCTATTAACCATAAAAACCTTTTCATTTATTTTAGAAAGACAGAAGTGAAAGTGAAAGGTTTCTCACCGCCACATTAACTACAGTTTATTATGTGTTTTACCTCTGTTGGCTACTTTTGCATGGACTCATAGAATTTCATCACATGTAAGAACAAGTGTGATGAATGAGTCAAGATAGACTTCAGTGATTATGTTCTAATTATTTTGACTGGACGATGCGCTGTTCTGTTGCTTGTGACTGGCCAGCATTACTTTCGTTTACTTTTCGTTTCACTTTCACCAAACATGTTTTATTTTCATGTGACATGGTGTTATAATGTGTCCAATTCGTGACAAAAAAAAAATGTAATCTGTGAGAACAAAGCTTCATCATCCTTTCATAAGATGCCACTGGGGATATTCTCACCTGCACCTATCGCATCACAATTATACTCACAATAAAAAGATAAGAATTTTAAAAATCTGCTTTTGAAAATTCTTTTGCTCCTCAACTGACCTAGGTATCTTTTACAAACAGGCACACATTTCCTTTGATGATGCCAACACAATCACCTTTCTGTCAAAGCACTTGCTCTGTGGTTCAGACTACCTCAGGTACTGAGAAGCTTTTGTTACTTTAGAGTGATGATGATGATGTCAATGTTGATGACTGCGAGCGCTTGATACAACTCACACTACACTAACAACCTTGGCAAAGGGAAAGCCACCATCATCATTATTATCATCATCATCGTCATCATCCTGACCTTCACGGGACTAAAATGAAATACAATAGCCTTGATTCTGAGCACACACTCCCTATCAAGGCCCGTGATCTATTTTGAGTGACATATCATTCATATGGGAGTGTCAATGTGCAGATTGAAGGTGATGCAACCAGCCTGCAAGGAATGCTGCCAGTGTCTTGCTGTAGCAGCTGAAAATGTACATCGAAATAGTGCTCCATTGTGCTTCATAGGTTGTGCCTATACCAGTGGTGGGCCGTCAGGGCCTGCTCAGCCTTCACTGCTGGCCTTTTTTCTCATTGCACAGATCGTATCACATATCTTTGTCTGTTGCTCTGCCTTCAGCTTTGAGCCTTTAGCCTGCAGCTGGTTTGAAGGAGATGAACGCGCCGTGTAGTGAGCAGCGCGCTGTGTTCAATACTCCCACGGGTCGGTCTGCTCCCAGGACACTTTTTTTCTTCCTGAAGTCCACACCTGATGCCACGGCATTGAAGGCCTTTGTCTGAAACGCACGGACTGCCACTGGTCCATACCGAGATGTTTACCTAAAAAGCAAATATTTAGTGAGCTCCTTAGTGAAACAATTGAAGCGATGCCGGATTAGTTAATCCATTATCTTAGACTCTTGATGAAAAAAGTTATGCTGTTGCAACAGTATCTTTTGGGAGTTAATTGATAATATAATAGTATAATGTATATAATACAATAGTTAGAGGCAGTTAGAGGTGGTTGTAAAAATGTACAAAAAAAGTTGTGTAGGTGTTTAACAATTACAATATAGATTTTGTTAAAAAATATCTGTATGTGAAGATTTAACAACCTACTTCAAAATATGTTGTGTTATGACTGACTGATGCATTAAATCATGAGCAGGTGCTGTAACAGAAATGTGTGGCTTTTTTATCATGGAGTGCTATCTATTAAAAATGGCAGACAATGCCATTTTTGGGCCATCTGTTTGGATCAAGCCTAACATTTGCTGTTGTAATTTGCCATCACATTAAGGCACAATATGTGCTATTTACTAGGCCACACAATGTCCAGGGCGGTGACGGGCTGACTGTGGGCCGGAGCTAGAACAAGGCCCTTGGAATGTGGGATTATACACAGGAACTAGTGATTGTTGATCTGTTTTCATGGCAATCAAAATTGTCCAGCAGCTCATCTGGCAATGATTAAAATATACCATCTCTGGGTTTTATGGCACTGGTTCTCACCTAATTAAAATCATGTTACTTTGAACTAATTGTCATTTTCTACTCCTGATTTCAGCAGTCAGCCTTTGGCCTTTACTGTTTCCGGTTAATTTCCAGCCGCTACAGCATGTTGCTGGTACTGTTTTTCACCTCCATGTATGTGTATTTGTATGTCATCACGACAAAATGCGATAGCATTTCCACCGTATAAAATATAGTCATGAAACTTTACAGGTGCAAAGCTCAAAATGAAGGCAGAGATTGAAGATGAGTCAATCTGTGATCCCATCACAAGATAGTCTAATGATCTCGTCTAGTTGATGATCCATATTGGCAGATATAGATCCCTTTGTCTTTATGTTCAAATATATACTTTTTTCTATACATTTATTTTTATATGTGTACATAGTAGCTAAATGTTTATGCTTACCTCTAGTCTACTTTGTTCTTGTCTTCTTTTTTGTTTATTTGTCTATTTCTGTGTATATAAGTTGAGAGCAACAGAAAACTCAGAGTCAAATTTATTGTGTGCTTATGCCTTCATGGTCAATAAATCTGATTCTGATATATTTGCTTAGTGTTTTTTGAATTGTACTTTTATAATCACAGACATTCATGGCCGCGGCCGTAGTTATATGTAGAGGACAATTAGCGCGATTTTGTTAGCTTGAGTAAATTGTATGCAACTCTAGCGTTATATGAGTAGCTGTAACCCTTTATTAATCAGTCGTCAATAGTAAATTATTCGTGTTTAGTGCTGCTGATTTTGACAAATGTCTGGTGAGTAAAGTTTATTAAATTTCTCTTATCTTTTTGTCAGGTGTCACTAAAATAATGCTAAAACTAGCTAAATTGAAGTTAGCGGTCTCACGTTGCTGACCATCTAATTTTCTTCTCATGAAAAATAGACTTCTTCACAAGAAAAAAAAAAAGCTAAATCTGAGTTCATAGCTTGACTGAATCACTAAATATTGTGCTATATACTACATAACACGGTTTATAATGAATTCAACATTTTAATTCTAACATTATTTTAAAATAAACACTATTCATGTTCTTACAATCTATCCTTGTAGACTGCAGGAAAAGGGGAGCGCTGAGTTTTATTAATCTTCAAAGAAATCTCAGAAAGACGTCTGAAATACTGTTCGTGGTAAAATGTTTCATTTTATTAAAACATTTACCCAAGGGTTCACCCCAGCCCTATTGCAGAGACTAGTTGCGTCATCTAAATTATTACAACCGTTTAAAAATGCAAGGAGTATTTTATCAGCGTGTTAGTGAAACATTTTCATAGGTAAGGGATTTCAGTTCTTGAGTCGTTGCATTCAAAGTCTGTCACACATCTGCAGTATGTGCATATTAGTTCCCACTCAAATAGGTACAACAAGCCAGAACTAATGTAGTCCAATACAATAGTCCTGTAATAAGATTATAATAGTTAATAAGGTTATCATCTTGTTCATGAAAGTAGTTGACTGTTGTTTTACTCAGTATTAGTGTTAGCTTTGGTGTACTTGGAGTAGTATTTAGTAGTAGTTTGTGTTGAATTTATCTGAGTATTTGAATATGCAGACTTAATGTTTTTTATACTGCATACATTTAAAAAACTTAAGTATGGCCATTTACAGGACAATAAAAGCATAGGTTTGGAATTATTTCAAGTCTACCTCGAAACAAAATGTGATTGTCAGGATCCTTGTCTGACCCATTGCGTATTAAACCTCTGTTTCCTTCAAATCTCCTCTCCTTTTGTGTCTGTCATTCCCCTGTTTCTTTTGTATGCTATGTGCTTGGTGTTTGTGTTCTCGGTCCTGCCCACAGACACCTCCCATGGCCACATCCCTGATAGGTACACAGCTGCGGACAATCTGGCTCGTTCCACTGGCAGTATATCAACCCTGCCACTGCAGGCCTGGATTATCAGTCTTCAGCTCCGGTAGTCACCACTGCCGCTCTGTAAATTCTTGGCACTAACTTGTCCGTGAACTAATCTGTGTCTCTTCTTCGGCTTTAGAAGTTCCTGCCTTGCCTGCCTCTGGTGTTGATCCTCAGGGCCAACACCAGGGTTATGGTTGATTCTGCCTGTTCGTTACCGCTGCTCCTGAATGCAACAGACGATATACACGTGCATCTTGTGAACAGTCTAAGCTAAGCTAAATACTAGCGAAGCTTTGGTGAGGGTGACTTAGCTTAAGCAGATAGCAATAGTGCAATTATGGTACTATTATGGAATAGTACAAAGTTATGAAACCACTTGAAATCTTGTGGTAAGAGAGTAAAGGAGTGTGTTGAGATGTAGTGTGCTAATTGCTCGTGAGTCTGTTTTGTTTTCGATGCAAAATACTTTTTTGTATACTTCAAATGATGCTGAATTCTGCATATCCCAGTATTACTATCATGAGCAAGCTAAATGTACAGTAGGCCGATGTACTTGAAGCAGTTTACAGACTTTTTGTACAAATCCTGATCATGGTAATGAGGTTAATTCAGCACTTTTTGACTTGGCATTACAACGATTGGATTATAATAATTTTCTTTTAGTTCACGAAGATAACAATCCCCCGCAAAGATTGATCTACACAGATGTCCATGTCTGTTGTTTTGGAAAAAGCTGACCCAAAGCATTGCAAGCGAACTCACCGGCCCGCCCAGCAGGGAGGTTCATGGCTCCATCCCCAAGCCTCTCTCTAATCTCTCAGTAATACAGCTTGAGTCATGATAAAACGGCTCTTATGGAGGCAAATCCTGTTATCTAAGGGGTTGGTAGTGGTGGAGGGAGGAGCAGCCTTTGTTACAGGTGGTGGATGAGTTCAAGGAATGAACTTGAGTGTGGTTCTTTAGGATTAAACACACCAACACAGTTTCCAAGAGGTCCAGCGTGTATCTGTGTGTTTCCTTTATCACATAAAAAAAGGTAGACTTTTGCTGTTTTCTTCTCCCTCTCCCCGTCTCACTCTCAAACACACACACATTTACACGTGAAAGCCTAAAAGCACAGTAGAACACACATTTTAAGGCCAAGGAGGTTGGCTCCTAATGGAAATGCATTTCAGCTGCTGCCACACCTCATCTTCTATATTGCTTTTTCAATGAAAAGAGGGGCTCTTTGACTACAGTTTGTGTAGGCTTTTGTTCCAACACTGTCATCTCTTGGAAGGACGCATTAGTCCTTTATCTTTTAGAGAAATGCTGGCACATTTTTTTCCTTCATCCCATTTCATATTGGTCTCTCATATTCAAATCTTGTCAAAAGAGATATGAGGATGGCTTTATGTGATCCCTTCCTGTCTGTCTGTCTGTCTGTCTACTGCTACTCCATGCAGTATGCTAGTTAGTGTAGTTGGAAACTGGTTATTGTGAAAGATAACTGACAAAGAAATCATATCACTTTCTCATAAAGGTGGACATTTTTTAATGTATCGTAGGCTGTGTGAACGGATCAGGACCAATCATTTTGATTTGAGTTCAGCCGACATTACTGACCGGAAGCTATAAGGCAAAATGGGTAGTCCACACAGGGTTAACATCAGTAAAATGTATTTTTTTCTCTAATCAAACAAATATTTCGCATTTAGTTTCATTTATTGTTTTTGTCCCCTGTGCGGGCCTTAGGAAGGAAACAAAGGAAGGAAAGGAATAACTATTTCTAATACAGCTTGTAGATTGCAGAGGCTCAGTAGCTCAGTCTGTATAGCCTATGATTATCCATGCGCCTTGCCATTCACTGACACAGGCTGAAGCCCAGCCAATTAGCCTTTGGCCTACAGAAAGAGCTGCACAGGCTAGGCTTGTTGTGGTGTGGTTATCTGTGATAGCTAGCAGTGAAAACCCCCATTTATGGTGTCAAGAGGCTGTTTGATTCTTTTATACGACCTGACACTGCTGATGAGCAATGACTGCTGGAAAACTATGATTGCAAATGCAGAGGAAACAGGATGATAATATCCATTGTCATTTAGTCAGTGCCTATGTCAGTCAGATTTATGGTATACAGTGTACAGACTTGATGAATAATTCTCTGGAAATCGTTTAAGCAATTGGCATTTTGTCAACATCTAACAAGTATGTACTGTAGGCTTGCATGTTCTAAGAGAAGGAGAGGCTATGTTTTGTTCAGATGTACTAGTGGAAAAATGGTTTATCATTTTAATCCACTTGTGGCACAAAAATGAAAAAGCAGCTTACATCAAACATAATTGTTTGTATCATTTGTGATTTTTCATTTTACAATAATCCTAGATCAAATATTGCTGCTTGCTGTGCTTGTATGCATCGTGTTTGATGGAGTGATCTTGAAATGAAAATGTGTCACCTGTTCCATAATCCTTGACAGGAGAGTATATTGAATGTTAATCCCTCACTATTAGAAATGGTGACAGTAAAAAAAAAGGAGGGGAGGGAGAAGAGGATGTTTAAAAATGGAGGAAGTATTTCACCTATGTATGACTGAATTCTAAGGTAATAATGATCTGCAATGATTTAACTATTCCATTGTCTTCTCTTTTTTTCAAGCTCATCCACACCATCACAAATATCATGTTATATTAGCTTCCTCTTTTGACTCTGCGTCCACTGAGAGTGTCTGAGATTAGTCTTGGATCAGTGCTCAATGATGCTTCCCTCTGTGGCCAAATTGTATTCACTCGACAGCAGTCTTAAAAGTAACGGCACGGAAGAAACAATTAGAGCCATAAAAGCTCATAGCTTGGGGCTCTATAGACCAACCCTACCATTACTGAGTTATTAGACAAGGAGGGTTGGGAGGGGGTCTTTAAATGAAGACATGGTTTGGGAAGAGGATTGAAAAGCAATATAAGGAGAGAAGAGAACAGAGGCAAGAGTTCGAAAAAGAATAAAGGAGACATGAGAGGAAAGGTGAAGAGAAAGGAAAAGAGAACATAAGAGAAGTGGGGCTTGTCTAACAGTGGGATATAGTGGGAATATGAAGCGGAATGGGAAGAGGATAACATGACAGATCAAGGGATGAACTAAGTGAGGCAGCACACGGGTGACTGCAGTCATAGAAGAGCAGCTGTTGAGCAACTTGTTTCACATGAAAACCTCAACAAAAGCGATCACAGGGATGAGTAGAGTATGAAAAAAAGTAAGAGAATAAATGTTCCATTTAATTTGTGAGGATTCTTTTTTATGTGTTTGTTCCAGGTTTAAAAAAATATTTGTCACAATGTTGAAGACCCTTGATGTAAGAGTGTAAGGCATTAAAACCATATCTGCAGCAGGAAGAAGATAAAGACAAGACATCAGTGACGGGCCGTGGTTTTAGACCATGGCCTTCAATGAATGCCGTATAGTCCACCGGTGGTCCGCGGTGGACTGGGGGAAAAAGGTTTCCCTGGAGTTACTGTCACATATATATATTAGGGCTGGGAAAATTAACGTGTTAATATTGCGTTAACTTTTCAATCAATTAACAGCGTTAATTATTTGATCATGCATTAACTGCATTTTTTTTTTTTAAAAAGAAAATTGGGGGCTTTTACTTTTAAGGTGATAATTTACTTCCGCCCTTGGGCTTCCGTAGCATTACCGGACTATTTGCCGACTTGAGCCAGACGCGAAAGCACGTATTGTTCTGTAGTTTCTGTCCTTAACGAGCACCGCGTGAGCGAGTCGCCTCTCAAAGCTTCACAAGCGTCACCGGCAGTTTGCGCTGCAAGCTCCGTGTCACCGGATTGAATATTAATCGTGCATGCGCAAAGCCGCCGCTGATACCTGTCAGCTGTCCTTCACATCTCCACCTCATTCAACCAGACGTCAGTGCACTTGTTCAAGACAACACAGACTGGACTTTTCTCACTGAGGAAGAAAAACTGAACTGAAAACATGAAAAGCACTTATTGCTTTTGTATAAAGTGAATTAATGGCTGGTCTTTAACATCTTTAAGGTAAGCAACAGACTGAACATGGACCAAAGAAGGAGTGGCTTGTCCCTCACAGGGACCCTTACTACTTAACAGTACCTGTTAAAAAATATATATATATATATATATATATATATATATATATATATATATATATATATATATATATATGTGTGTGTTAACTTGTTGTTGCTCCAGAGTGCTGTTATATTGTTCTGGTAACATTACTTTAAAATAAAAGCTGCAATACATAGCTTTTTACTTCATTGTTAAATTTGGCGCATAATACGATTAATCGCAGAAAATCTTTTTGCCCAGCCCTAATATATATATATATATATATATATGTATATATATATATATATATATATATATATATTCCCGATAGACAATGTTGAATGACTTCTAGTCATTCAACATTGGATCGCCATGAAACTCCACCAATTTAGTACAAAAGATAACAAACTGCACTAGAAAATAAATGATTATCTGAAGAAATCCTGGCATATTCAACAATCAAAAAACAAATACTGTGCTTCCATGTGAGCGTGTGCTATTCAAATAAATAATTAGCCATGACACACTCTGCACTTAAAGTAATAGATTGTGCCTGGATGACGATTTGCTCAAATCTATCATGGTGGCGGCAAGGCAGGTGGCTGAAGCTTGTGTCAATTTTTATTTTCCCTTGAAATGCAGTTAATGCATGATCTAATTTGTGCTAAAGGATAGGTTGCCATTCCCTTTCAGTACCTCATTAAGACTGCGTTTCTTTTTGCTTTTATATAATGTGCTCCCGATAGCAAAAGACGATCAGGTTCAGACTTCTTCAGCTGTAAATGGTGTCCTGCCATAACAACCATTACCTCGTTGTTCACTCATCCGTGTGACACTTCACAGCCTTAATTACAAGCCACCGCCTGTTTGTTGGAGAAACCCAGACCTTCCAAACCAGTTAAGTGTAAGGGGAACAAATTGTGATTACTTAATAATAGACATTGTAACGTCTGCCCCATTAACCGTGCCTCATTAGCATAAACAGAAGTTTGGTTGACCATAAATCAATGGTTTATCTAAGCTGCCTGTTGTAATGGAGAACATCTTTTGTACTCCACATGTACTACCATCACCCAAGCAGTCAAATGAAAATGACAAGTAGTTCACTGTGAATTGTTATAAAAACGCTCAGAATGAAATTAAATGCTTAGATTAGATTTCATGTAAAGTTAGTTTAAGGAACTTTCAACTAGTAATGAAACAACCTTGATTTAATACAAATTATTCTATATGAGCTACATGATTAAACAAGACCATCAGCGAGAAGATTGGTTATTTTTATCTATATGTTTATCTTTTCATTATTTTTTTTATTATTAATGCTTGTAATTGGTGCAACCATTTCAAATCTTGCGTGATATCCAATTAAATCATGATTTATTTCACAAAGTCTCCAAAAAGACGCTGTACCTCAAGACTGGATTACAAAGCATTTGGAAGGAATATGATAACACCGGAGACCTCATCGAAGTAGCACAACAGTTTGCTTATTGGCGAACAAGTAACATGCAGGGTCTCAGAGAGAGTAAGCAAGTCTTATACGACCTACTTTGACTTTAAGCCTACGATAAGGCTAAATTATAGATTAGAGCATTTGTTTTTAAGCACTGTAAAGATAATTGGTCTGTTTCTTTTTTGGAAGACATGCAGCAGCAATAAATAAATCAATGTGCATTATAAAAATATAGAAATTGGTGCTCTATATTCTTTTGTTTATTTTCCATTATTTCTAGTAACTTCATCAAGCAAATACATTACTGGTAGGGGTGGGAATCATGTGTGATTCTCACGACACAATATCGACACGATACTTAAGTCCCAGTACGATATTATCACGATACACTGAGTATTGTGATAAAATGCGATTTATTACGTTTTTTTCAATCACAAATTGTCCCCAAAGGAAAACTTGGTCAACAAATAAATACATTGATTTTATTATTCTAGGACCAAAACGTTTAGAATTGATTAAATAAAAGATTGATACTTGGCTTCCATGTATCGATACAGTATCGCCACGCAAAATATCGCAATACTATGCTGTATCGATTTTTTCCCCCTGCCCCTAATTATTAGTGTGCATATGAACACAATGAATGAAATAACATACAACTGACTGGGGTTTAGGTGTTAAGTACAAAGTATTTTGCTACCCATTGTACTGAGAGTCTTAGTGTGCATATTTGGCTTACACTTGCAGTCCAAATGTCTGTTAAGTTAATCAAAGTGGCATCAGTAAAGAGCTCCTCGATGTGACTGTCAATGCAAGTAACATTGAGAGAAGGTCTATGGCTGGGCATAATAGCACTCAATATAGTCCACAAAACTGTGGGAACCTTCATCTTCAATGGATGAAAACATCTGGTTGCCCAAAGCAATACATGAGTTTTGGACTAATTGCTTTGTCCTTCGGCTGATCAGGGTTACATTTTTTTCTATCAAAGGACTAGAGAAGAGGTACCTGTTTGTCCTTCTCAAATTCTTCGTGATGGTTGGGAAGATGGCTCCATTGATGTGGGGTTACATTTGTAATAATCAAGGAATACAATTTGGATATTCTTTGCCGTACAGACCCTGAGAAATCATTGGAAATAGTAACTTTGCAATCCATTTTGGACAAAAAAAACATCAACAGACAGTTGTTTTTACATCCACTTCCCCAATGGTTTGCTTCATATATGTCATCTTTTTATTATTTTTCAACAATGTTTTGCCACACCTTTAATTTCCTGTGCGTTTGTTTTACATGTAAACAAAGTCAGAATAACACTCTCAATGCCATGCAAATCCACCGTAGTATGTGTGGGGTTAGTAAGTAACTGTGAAGTAGCAGTTCACACTAAACCCAGTATATGAGTTCAAGATTTTGTAGTAAATGTTGCAGTAAATGTTGTAAACACCAAGCACTGGATATGTGTGTTTCTCTCTGGGAAACAAAATGTGCTGCAAAGGAATGTATGGACTTGTGATGTATTCATGAAGGCAGCCACAGTGGTTTGTTTGAAATAAGCAGAAGTGTGTATTTCCCATTGTTAACTGCATTTGTAGGCTTGCATATTTATCAAAAGCTTCCGCAGCTGCGCTGAGGACCCTTGCTCCGTCCATCAGTTTTTTAGGATGTTAATATCTGGTCCACTTATTCCCTCTGTTTCCTTTTTCAACTTATCAGTAGACCTGGGTCTTACTACATTTGCCTTTTAATTGTCTGTCTTTCAATCCCTGCAGTGAAATTCAACACCTCATTAAAGCTTTCAGCCAAACCTGAATCATTCGAGGAACAGGCAATTAAAGGGATGTTGGCATGGAGTTACTGTTGATTTATTGATTGGTTAACTGTGTTCGGTAACTTGTATGTCTCACATCCATCCTCTTTTTCAAAGGGGCTATTTATCATTTTTGGTAGCAAAATGACATCTGTTCATGTCATGTGGTTGTGAATCATGGGTTGGAATAGATAGTACTTGTATATCCTTTTATGGCACTTACATTTAAACAAGACCCAACATTTCTCTGGAGAAAAAAATATATATTTTAAAGTTTATCAAGATGCACAGTGGGCATAAATCATTGATTTCCTGGACTTTGCAATGTAATATTATAAGAAATGACAACAAATTGAGCCCTAGATACACATAAAAGAATTAACGATATTAAACAACTTCTCTTCTCAGAGTCTTCAGCTGCAATGAGGAGCTTAAAATAAATTGATCCAGTACACAACATTGTTTACCCCATCACATTTGGTTTCAAATCACTTCCTTTCCCCGATCGGGATTTTTTTTTCATCGTCATGGAGTCTGATATAGAGACAATGACTGGTTTTGGCGTTTCACTTACATAGTTGAAACAAAAGCAGCATGTTTGGGTTTTAAAAACCAAAGCTACTTGCTGAAAGTGGAACACTTTTTTTTCTTGTGTTTTCTTTGCTGTACCCGTGAGTATGAGGCTTTAATTTGAGCTGCACCCTGGCAAAGATGATTAATGGAATTCCTATGCATTTGGATCGGTTCTCACAGGTGATTTAAAGGTATAATAATCCTTTACGA
The DNA here is from genome assembly GCF_023055335.1 of Clinocottus analis. Taxonomy (NCBI): domain Eukaryota; kingdom Metazoa; phylum Chordata; class Actinopteri; order Perciformes; family Cottidae; genus Clinocottus; species Clinocottus analis. Next base: position 16,959,503 of record NW_027175820.1, on the reverse strand, counting down.
TATTGCTCTGAGGTTTCCAGGCCATTAAAATAACACCAAATGTGTCAGAGGAACATAAACAGTTCATTTAAAACAGATTGCCGACCTAGCACGGGACAGGGAGCCCAACACTGGGGAACTATTGCTAAGGTGTCACATCTTTTGCTGTTTGTGTGGAAGAAAAATGAAAAACATTTAGTGTGGCTCCTATGTCAAAATTCCTTGATAATCCACACCCTTACGGATAAATCATTACCCATCTAGTATTTGACTGATCATCAAAAGCTGTGTCCCCCAGCTTTGTGTATATCTGTTATCCCTGTTCATATTTATTTTATTTTATTATTTTATTTTGTGTGTTTATTTTAGTTTATCTCATTTGATGTCTGTAAGTGTGGGATGCTGCTACTATGACAAAAGAATTTCCCCTTGGGGATTGATAAAGTGCTTTTCATTCATTCATTTCATTTTATTTTTTTTGCATAATAAACAAATTGTTAAAATATAGAATATAAATGTTCTATTTGCTATGAAGCAAACCATAACACCCATTCTGGCCTCTCTTCACTAGTTACCAGTTCAGGTTCTTCTTTTAACACTTCCAGAACTTGCAACGCAGGTTTACAATATTTACATTTTGTAAATATTCATATATTTGCAATGAAATGGCGCACCTCTGAATATACTGCATATTTTTAAGGGTCTCTATTACAAATGTAATCATTAATTATTAATCATGTCAACGTTCTCAGGCAACAATGCTTCCTCATGCCAAAGTAAAACACATAACTATTTAAAACGCAACAATACAGTGTGTTTTACCTCTGTCTGACCTGTACTCTATTGTAGTATGCGGGAAAACTGCCAAAATGTAGAGTCGTTAATATCCCTCTGGTGTACAGCAGTGAATCTACAGGTAGAGTACTTCTGTCAAGCACTTAGACGGTAGACAGCTCTCAGAGAGCAGGGAGGGACAAACAAAGACACTCTGCTAAGCCTTTGTCAGACTGGAAATCATGCATGTAAAATCTTTTAAACATACAATTCCATGAAAAGACACTTATTTTTGAGAGTTGATGAAAGGTTGACATGTCTGTCTATTAAATATGAAGCTGGTGGAAACTGAAAATATGATAGCTAGTCAGAATCTATCCAATTTAACAAAATCCACCAACTATCCATCCATCCATCCATTATCTGAACCGCTTATCCTCAATAGGGTCGCGGGGCGCTGGAGCCGATCCCAGCTGTCAAGGGGCGAAGGCAGGGTACACCCTGAACAAGTCGCCAGTTCATCACAGGGATCCACCAACCAGCAACTCAAAAAGTCACAAATTCACATGATACATTTAGTTTAACAACAAACAAAAAAAGTGTAAAGATTTACAGTTGCTTATGTGCTGGACAACCTATTGTCTTAATTAGGGCGCTTCTGCTGGAACATACCATTGCAGAGAACTTGACTGGACCGCCCACTTAAGTTAAACTATCTTCATTTCAAGTCTTTGAACTAATCTAAGCTAACCGGCTGCTGGCTGTGTTATATATCATCCCGATTTGAGAGTGGTACTAATAGTCAAACCTTTGCTTCACGGATTAGTGGAAAGTGGAGAATCTGGTGTTCCAGTGGGTGAAACAGACAATGGAGAAAAAAAGGGACCCGCATTCTCTTCAGCTTCCTTTTCTAGCTCCATGACATACAGATTATTTTCAATAAAAAATATTAAAAAATATATTTTTGTATGAAACATGTTCATCCGCATTTGTTGCAGTAAAGTCATGGACTTATTTGTGTTGGATTTTCTCTTTTTACTACTGAGTCATCATGGTTTCCAGTGCCTCCTTCAAGTGTCTTTTAAGAGTCAGACAGATGGACAGACTGACAGGTAGAGAGATAGACAGTTAGACAGGTAGATAGGTAGATGGTTAAACAGCTGCCAGATGTTTTAAAGTGTCTCTTGAGTGTCTTTGTGCATGCATATTTTTCAATTGGAAGACCAATTCCAAAACTTGCAATGCAAGCAAGCATGTCCAAACTGAACAGAATATCAATAACCAACCTCTTAAAGAAGTAATGGCCACCTCTGCTCCTTCTGAAGGTGACTTTGTTTTAGTAATGGCTGTCACAAGGACCTATGTTAAAACTTGAATTGATTTGCGGTCACAATTTCTCCCTCTTGCGTTTAAAACCCCTGCATCAGTTATTGCTGTATACGCTGATGCCAAGGTCATTTTGAACGTAAGAATGATAGAGTCTGACATTAGCCCCATTGCCTCTGAATGGGCAGATGCTTTGCTTCGGAAAGTAGGTTGCCAAGTGTCTGCTTTGATAACCCATTGGGGCTGGCTGAGAGAAGTTGGCAGGCTTGTGGAGGGAAACTCCCTGTGCATTTTCTCAATGTAGACAGACTCTGCTGTATTACCATTTAGAATGAACACACAACACCAGACTATTATACTTCACTCACAGGTGCACACATATGCTTTGAACACATAGAGCTCTTATTTTATCTAAATAAAACCATTTGGAGATGGAAGTATATGTGAAAATGGCCATATGGTTTGTTTTAACAACTTTTAAATGCAATTATTCCTAAAACAAATTATTGTTGGATTGGTGATTTTAAAGCACTTTCAGCATATCAATGTCTGAATACTGGACACAATTGGACTGAACCATTACATCTGCTTTTTTTATTGGCCCAACTTTTTATTGATCCACTCCAAGGCTGTTAAAAAGTAAAGAGAAAAAAACTCCAAGCAATGGGGAAAGATATGCAGGATTATGTCTGATTGTGAATTTTCATTACCTTTTGTTCATTATAGCCCTCTTGCTAATCCACCGTCGTTTTATTCCATCTGCCACTTCCAATAAAAGCTAAAAGGATTATTGTCTTTCTTCACTACCTTAAATATATTATCACCTTTGGAGTTTCACAGTCAAGATGGAAGTTGCTCATATCTCATATTTCATTCAACTCACTTGTCTTGTATTATATGAAAGCATAGAGTGTTTGGCATTTAAGGCATCATAATTTTCCGTTAATCCTCATGTCTTCATTCAGGGCTGTCAGTTGTGGGGGGTTTTTTTTCAAAGAGAAAAATTGAAAAAGAGAAATGCGAATAGGGGCTTTAATATCAACTGGCGCGGACAAACTCAGCTCCAGCGTAATTTGGTCAGAAGTTGGCCCTATGTCTGTAATCCAGCATTAAAAACAAGGTATCTGGCCATCTATGAGAGATAAATGGAGAGTAAGTTTTCAGGAATTTGTTTCAATTGGGCCAGCTTTAAATGTTAATGTATGTCATCTATTGGCCATGCTTCATTTTGCTTGGAGACAAAGACAAGCATTTGCAGTTTATCAGCATAATCGAAAGGACAACAGCTGTATTATTATGAACAGTGCATTAATATTGCCTAATACATACTTTCTCTTTTATCTTTGCTCTGCATCTTTGATCTGTTACAGCCTCATGATAACTTTCTTCTGTAAGTTCTGTACTTTCACTCAGATTAAACTTCTTCCTGCCTCCTCTACCTCCACTCCGTCCTCGTATGCTAACCTCTTTTGTTTCCGTGGTGACACGACACAGTGGAGAGTGCAGGGACAGAGACGCTGAGATGATGAGAGCTGACTGTTAGAGGGCAGGCACGAGCCTTTCCTGTTCCTCCCTCACCTACTGCCGTGTCTTAACCGCTTAACCGCTCTCCATCCCAACAGTCAAATTCCCAAATGATTAATGTCATCACTGAGAAGAATTTGCAGTGTCAACGTTTAGTTTGCAAAAAATACAAAATACAACCAGAGCAAACCCTTGTATTTCAAAAGAAATCAGAACTGTGATCTAATTTTATGATATTTTGATTTTCTTAAAGAAAATATGTAATGTTTGGTGGTTTGTATATTTGTTATTGAGTGTTGAAGGTAGAATTGTCATTGTCAATATTTTAGGGTGACTATAATCTTTACATGTGTGTTGATGCAGCACAACTTTAAAATACAGACTGGGTTTAAATTCCTGCTTTGGCCTCATGCTTGTTGTAATGCAGACAGTGTGTGCTCCTCTTCCAGTTTGGACCACTTTAAAAATCCCAAATTTAATAACTCATTTATTTGAAGCACTCATTTGGAAATGAAAAGGATTGTAATGCATCTGGAGTGTCCACTGCTTTAAGAAAGAGTCATACCGAAATACATACAAAAGTGATGCAAAATTGTCTCATGCGGCACATTATGTTTTGAAATAAAGATATTGCCTTCATCTTTTGTGAATTGCGAAATGTTCATAATGAATGTATCTGCAAAACCTGTCATGGTAATGCAAGGCTGGACCCAAAAGCAAACACAAGTAGCAGGAGTGATAGACAATGATATTTATTTTCAAGCCAGAGAGAAGTAGGGCTCTTGCGGGCGTCCTCTGCGCGCTGGGAGCTGGTAGTGGGAAGGCTGGGCAATTCCTCCAGAGAGGTCCGGGGAGCTGAGAGGCTGAGAAAGCACAAGTTACGCACAAGACAATGCTAAAATCCAAAGATGCCGTGGTTGTCGTTCCAGGTGTGTGAACTGACGATCTGGAGAGGAGTGGAGAGAGAACTGGGGTAATATACTGTGAGGTTAATGATGGAAACGAGTTGCAGGTGTGTTTGTAAATTGGCAGCAGGAGGGGAAGGCCACGCCCAGGCAGACACACCCACACAGGGCAAACTGAGAGCAACAGGAGAACAGGCTGGATAACAGAAGGGGAGAGACAAAAACACTCACTGACAACAAACGTAATGTCACATTTTCCCAGCAATACCTGCTCATGGCTACGTCAGGATTTTTAACGTACTAATGCATTGGGGAACACAAACTCAACTGAGATGTGTTAACAGTTTCAATATTTCAATAGTTAACCCAAAACGATGATCTTTTCTCTTCTTTACTAAAGTCTGTTTGTGACTTAACCCTTCCAACACTGAGGTCATTTTTTTCTCGATTTGACATAATTTCTTAAATTTACCTTCTAAGGCACTTGCATAAAAGATACATAAGCAAATTTTACATCATAATTTACAGAACAATCTCAGCTAGCTATAAAATGAGGCACCATTGTTTATCATAAGGCAAAAGTGTAAGGAGAAAATAAGCTGAAAAATGGAACCTCGATTTTTGGAAATTCTTCTTTTTTTGGAAATTCTTCTTATCTCTTGGGAAAACATTACTTCACTCAGGTGGTTGAATGGTTTTGGTTATGGACATTTACGGAGTCTCTGTTGCTAAGATTACGTGGTTTGTACTCAAACCATCTACAACGTCTCTCTCTCTCTCACACACGTACGCAAGCACACACACAAACACACACACACACACGTACACACACACGTTTCCTTTCAACATTATTCCAACCTTTTAAAATGCTATTTCTGGGCAGGTGTGTGTGTGTGCACTGTTCTGTCCTGCAGGCTGTGACATTGAGATACAGATCTTTTGTTGTGTCAAATTAATTAGCTGGGCAGCAGGCCTGCTTCAGTCAGTTTGACCCTGTCAATGTGTGTGTGTGTGTGTGTGTGTGTGTGTGTGTGTGTGTGTGTGTGTGTGTGTGTGTGTGTGTGTGTATGTGAGCAAAACCTTAATGTTAAGGAGCTTATCTTTTTGTGTTCCTCAAGTTTGTTTGAACAGAACTCAATTTGAGTGCACCATTTTCCCGAAGGTTCAGCTCTTGTGGACTGCTGCTCTGACATTCTGACAACATGTTGTCTTGGTGGCCATTTTAGATTTGTCAACATCAAACTGAGCACCATATCTGTTCTTAAAAGTGCAATGTGTAAGTTTATATTATTAACAAAATCAACTATCATTATTAATGAAATGTGTTAAGATTTTAGTCTAACGTTAGCAGTCCCTCAGTTTAGCAGATTGGTTAGAAGTTGGCTTTTTATTTTTATAACTGAATGCAATAAACTATATGGATCCTGTAGTAGAATAAATCCTGACCCCCATTTGTTTGGAACATGTGGCTATATCTTACACATTAAACAACCTCTGCAACGAACGTCAAATAATTTAACAATATTCTGATAATTATGCACATCAATATTCTCAACACTTATTCTGTCATTTTCTTTTCATCAATTCTGGTTAATTGAGACATATGTCAGGCGTGTGTATATTTTAACTTCATAGTGACTCGCAACGCACGTTACAGTTATTGTTATTACAATTTTTACGAAGACAACTGTTCTTGTAATGCCCGAGTGTTAATTAACTTTAAGATTTCTAATCAGATCGAAAATAGTGTCACAGTTATTTTGGTTGATTAAATTTCTGTAAAAGTTTTCTTGTACATGCCATGTGACCGTGATAAGAATAGGTTTGCTTCAGGCATTTTTTATTCACAGCTTTGCTGATCTTTTCTTTGCTGAGAATCTTAAGTCTGTTCAACACATCTCCAATTTCCCGTCTTTCTTCCAGATATCTAACTTTGCCAGGAACTGAGGGGAAAAATTGCAAGGACACATATCAGAGGGACAAAATGTGCTATAATTGTTGAGAGCCTTACAGAAAATCACGAGAAGCACGGGGGAAAATGTTAACATTTGACACTTTTCTATCAAATTACATTTATTTTGCATGGGCCAAAATCACAAATTTAGAAAAACTTATAAGGGAGAGAAAAAGGGACGAAACCTTCAGGACAGGCAAAAGAGGAGGATCCCTCTCTGCCAATGGACAGAAGAACAATAGATGTCCTGTCTACAGAATGAACAATATAACAGCGTTACAACACATTCAATGCACATGTCAGACAATATTATCATAATGAGAATAGTAGGCATGATGAAAACCAAAAAATAACAGCAACAGTGGCTATAGTAGAATAATAATGATATGAAAAGCAGCAATGCAACTAGAAATAAGCAAAAAAGTACACTTATTTGTCGTCACTTTGGCCGAGCAATTGGTTCAATCTAAACAACCATGTTTTGCACGAGAACTGAACAAGTTTATTTCAAAACGACAAATGTCCCCTCATGATGGTGTTAGAGGAGAACAAGCTCAGAAGGACCTTTCTGGGAACCATGAATTCATCTGAAATTGTGATTCGACATTTCAGACGTCAGGCCGATAGCGCTGTTCCTTCATTCACGCTGCTATCTATGTCGGCTATTATTTTCTAAAGCTTTGCACCAACTTATGGGAAAGGGCATGTGCTTTAGATATGGTGAGAACAACTGCTTAACTTCAACATCCAACTGGCCTGTTGTGCCCCGTCCATACACAGTTAATCCTTTGCAGGGTTCAACTTGTGACCCATCAGTGCCAGTCTATAGTGGTGAGCAATAATAATCAAAGGCTAGAGCAGAAAGTAATGAAAACAACGGCATGGATGAAGTAGAGGTTGTCTTTTATTTGCTGCGAAGACCTGAATGCTCTCAATAAGGTTTAGGTAAGACCAACATTATTAGAAAAGCTCAAAAGTGGAGCAAGGCCAGTGTCACTTGGCTTTACAAGGGCAAAGCCAATCATAACCAATTTCATTATTCTTGTTTGTGAATGTGTGAGATTGTGAAGTGCGTGAAAGAGATGGCTTGGTGTGGGCTTCGCATCCGCGTGCGTGTGTGTTGCATGCCTGTGCATGCATGTCTTTATAATCACACTGAGAAATGCACCAACCCGTCCAGGAACAACATTTAAATCTATGGTCTGACTCATCCATCTGTCTCTGGGCTGACTGAGTGTGCTGTTGGCTCATAATTCATGATGGATAATATAAAACACAAACCAGTCCCGTTATATTAGATTTACACCTGTTTACAAAGGCGATGATGTGACAGCAAAACAATATGAGGAATGCCAGATGAACAGCTGAGCACTTGTACAAGTAACTCCTGTCTTCCTGATGTAATGGCCATTATTTAAGCCTTTGATTGAAAACACATTTTTTATCAAATATGCCATAAAGAAGTAGTATACAAATGTATTTTGGTCACGTCCACACTAACTTACAACCTCCACCCCCCACACACACTATCTCACTACTGTTGTCCATTTTTCTGCATATCTTTTTCCTCCATCATTTGTGTTTACTAACTCTCATTTTGTTTTCTCCTTCATCTCATGCCACAACGTTTCTGCCAAAGGAATCTGGCAATGCTGCTAATATTTTATGCGGTCTGGAACAACAGCAAATCTAAGAGCCGTCGTCGCCAGGATGTCAGCACAACAGGGAAACCATCTCACAGGGAGACACATGCTCTGATATAGGAGACTGATACAAACTCTTGAAGGAGTAATTTACATTCTTCAAAGCTTCTTCTTCTTTAATGTGTGTGTAAAAGTGGAAATGCAGCAGTAGGAGATGTATCTGCCCCTGCCAGTGATAATAAATTACTTTTAGTGAAACCTTACATGCTGACCAATAGTGCTGCAAAGCTATCAGATGTTACTCAGACACAGAAACATATGCGCTCATAGAAAAACACACACATTCAAACCTTTGCCGACTGAAGCAGTTCTGCTGTGAGATTGCATCTCCCTCTGATCTGTGAAAAATGTGCCGTCCCCTCCCATGGGCCAGACGGTAATCAAAAATCACAAAATGTTACACTGTCACACAACAACAAACAGATGACACGACTGAGAGACCAAACAAGAAACGAGAAATTATTCACGCGCTCTGTTTTAGATCAGGGATGTTTCTTCTCTTGTAATCAGTCATTGTTGAAGTGATTATTAAGCAAGGAGGGATGCTAGGGACGGGTGAAGAGAGAAAGAAAACACAAGACTGGACACAGAGATTTGAGAAAAGGATGAGAGGACAAGGTAAAGAAAAAGATGACAGACTTCAGTGAAAGTGTAATCTGCATTTAGAGTATATCAGACTATGTGGTCATCCCTGATGTGAATTTACTACTATGATTACATATTTACAGCCAGTGTTTGGAGACACCGCTGCAAAGCGATTCTTTGAGCGGAGCTGAGCACGGACGTGAACGTAGCCGCACACAGTCCTGGTAAGTCATTGAAATACTGTGAATTGAGGAATAAAGAATTCAACTTTACTTTACAAAGTCCTTTTATTCTAATATTTAGTTGATGCCAGAAGCATGATAGTCACTCAATGGATCATCGCCAGTTACTGAACCTTTAATCCTCTTTTGGTGCCAGTGTGTCCTATGGACCTGATAAAATACCCCGGCTTTATCCAATCTCTGAGCCTGTTCAAAAGCCGCAGCATAATGCAAACTAGCAACCTCAGTTGTAGTGTTGTAAAGTGTCCCTATCAATAAATGCTGATGGTTGCCAGCTATTTAATCAGAAGACGCTACTTCATCTAAGAAACCGAGAGGGGGACAAAAGGAAATGTGCCGGCTGTGCTGAAAGAAAAAACCTGAGGGGAACCACTTAGAATAATGAAAATATGCCCTTCAGAGTTATAAGCCATTTATTGTGATGGTATTTTATATATATATATATATATATATATATATATATATATATATATATATATATATATATATATATATATAAAGACCGTCAGGAGTAATGCTTCAAGAGAAATCGAATGGCACACAAAAGAGATACCTAATGTACTTTCCTGGAAGGTTTGTGTTGCATTTTTCTCCATTTTTATACTTTTTAGATAACGTTCTACCTTTACTTGAATCCCTTCTGAATAGCTTCTTACCCAGTCTTGAGTGACAGTCTCGGTTACTGAAGCAAGTGTAGCTTTGGGATGTGGACTATCTTTTTTGCTTTGGTGAAAAGGGCAGACTAGCTTTATCAGGACACAACCGCAGTCTGAAGAGACGCTTTATGGTTTAACATGTCTGATACATTCAGCCACACCAGCTATCGCCATCTTAATGTGTGCATGTGTGTGTTTGCTTGTGTGTGCGTGTGTGTTTGCGTGCCTAAGGGGAGGGGGACTTCTAAGCATGAAGGGAGCAATGACCACGTATACAGGTCTCATTGGAGGGAGGAGTGCATTTAATGCAGACTACACTCTTTTGTTCAGAATGAATGAATATGTATATCAGCAAGGAACTTTTCCCCGAACCACAATGACCTATTAGGTAATTGGTTTAATTTGACATGTTTGTCTTCTTAGTAGCAACAGAAAATGCATACATTTTCCTAATTTACTTAAAGAACAATGTCATTTTGTGTAATTGGATATTTGTATAATTTATTTCAACCTAATTGGGTCACTTTAACAGTAGAATCATCAAACCACTTTTAATAGATAATGTCTTAGTCATATCAAGTAGGAGGCATTTTAATCAATAATAGTAATTAGCATAATTGATACATGATCTTATTTGCTAAAAACACATTTGTTACCACAAAACCGCAACAAACAAAACAACATTTGGCCATTTCTGTTTCATATATAAGAGGAGGCTATTTGAAATATATTTTCTTAATGAGGCACATTTTTGCAAAGATATTGTGGACCTACATTTTAAACTATAACAACTCAACTTTTGAGAAAAAAAATAACACAAAAAAACATATGACAAATATAAAAAAATAGGCCAGCAAACCCAAAACAAACACACATTTTGTGATTGATATTTGATAATTTGCTAGCCAATAAAATGCACTTTTGTGTCTCTGGGAATGCAGTTGTTTTCAGATTAACCAGCATTAACTAGCTTCAGCCCTTGACATCTGTGTCCACACTTTCTTTGAGGCTTTTTTCTCGCTCAGTCTTTCTCCCTCACTCTTTAAAGACACACTTCTTTGCCAGTGACTCAGTCTTTGTTACTGTCTCCACCTCTTATCATCTTTCTTGCACACATTCACAGTCTTTCTCTCCCTCTTTTCTTCTCACTTTCTCACTCTCTCTCCGGTCATCTCTCTTTCTGTAGATGTCAATCAGTGAGAAGAGCAGGCCAGACACCCAGTCGTCTTCAGAGGGTCATGCAGGGCGGTCACCGCCAGCGGGGCCTGTTGACAGCTTCCTGCTCGTTATCCAGAGCTGATACTTGAGACAAATTAGATCCCTGCAGTGGAGGGAGTTGGTCAGAGGTTTCAGGTGTGGTTGCATCAACGGAGAGTTGCTATTGGACAGATCTCAAAAAACAATCTTCACTTCATGCCATCCTCTGGGTGACATATATGGGCATCATGAATACAAATGTATTTTTTTTTACATATTGGAATCTTGTCATGGTAATTTAAAAAAAAAGTAATTTTTTTACATATTGGACTCTTGGAATACCAATAATTGACCTTACCTCGGTCCACAACCTCCAGCCTGTGTAGGGTTTGGGCTGGGTCCTTGAAATGTGGGGCGGACTTGTAATGTCCCTAAGGCTGCTGTGTGGAAACCAGTAGCAATGGTTTCTATCCAGCAGGTGGAGCAGTGCCTGTGGAAGGTGAATCGGTTTACTGCGCCAAATCAGCTGTTTCAATCATATTTAATGAAGGTGGGTGCTCCCTCTCTTCATGATTAGCCTATCATGATCATATGATGTTAAGGGCATGAACATATTTTGCTGAAGCATTTCCTAAAATACAGATGCCTAACATTACCGTTAATGGTTATCATTATCTCACGATGATATCATAATTCCATAAAAAAAAAAAAATACTCTGCTGAGGCCTCTTTTTGCATTTGGCCGGGCGAGGTTTGCAATGATTCACGAGCACAGGGTTATGAAATAGTAGCCGACCCAAACACTTCATGAACATTACAGTGTCGCTTTTTGTTCGCACTTAATGGGTCATGTGTGTATTGTCCACAGGCCTCCTCGCCCCCCCTGTGTATGAGTTGTTGTTTTATGTCACTGAGACACGGACCACATTACAATTTGTTACACATGAAAACAAATAACCAGTGGCAGAAGCGGAGTAATCAGATCTTTCACTTGAGTACTTGATCTGTCCAATACCAACTTCCTGTACATGGCCATGGAGCCTGGTTCGTGACAGTAGCAATACTACAGTGTAAAAAATGCTCTGCTACAAGTAGAAGTCTTGCATCCAAAATCTTACTTCAGTAAAAGTTCAAAATGATTACCATCAATTGTGTCGATAGAAGACTGGGATTTAATGGAGAGGGAGCTGCAAAACCATACATTTGAGATTTCACAAAAGCAAATTAAACTTTAAAAAGTTGTCTCTAATGAATTTGGCAATACAAGCTTCATAGTGTTTAATTTGATTAAATTTCCCATTGGAACACTAGATTAATCAAATGTTATAATCTCTAAATAATAGTCAATATAAAACAACCAATACAAAATATTATTTGATAATGTGTTATTTCTGTAATTTGTAAAATGGTTTAATTGACAACGATGCAAACACCCATATTGTCTAGTGTCAATGTCAAATGGTCCTCTGTTGTTTTATTATTTTCGTAAAAAAACAGGTGATGAACACACATTTCAAGTTACATTGAGATGCAGATTAAGCAAAAGCTCATTGAATGAGATGAGGGTCAAACTATTAAGTCATTGGTAACAAGATGTTTTCATAGGAATATAAATACTGATTGTTGCCACCCATCGGAGTTGTTAGGATGTCATATTGTGAATCCCTGCTTTTACCCTTGATTTATCTTCCATTCATTCTTACAGCCAAGCTTGTTTTGACAACACTTTACACCCTTGTAGCTGCCCTGAAGTACCTGAGGAAAACATTGCTCTTCCCAGAAGGACATAGCGCTATCCAATAAGGAATGGAACGACTTGAAGAGAGAAAACAGGACAGAGCGCAATGGGTGCACCATTAAGAAATAGCCCCTAAACTACATCTGACAATAGCCAAGATTGCACTTGAACCCAATTCATCGAGCTAAAGTGGCCATTTGAGGAGTTGTGGTGGGGAATTGGTGTTCCAGGATTGAGATAGAGGAATGCAGAGAGTGTTAGTTGTTTTCTGTCTCCATACGTCACTGCGTTCCACTGCCACACACTAACGCCGTTGCAGAGAGTCAAAGAACACTAACACTCAAATCCACATATATGCGCCTACATACATAGCAATAGATATGCAGAATTGTGTGCACATGCATGTCCATAGGAGGAGGGTGTAGACTAGAAGGTGTGTGTGAAGAGAGGTCAGGCAGCAGTGTAGAGCTGTATACTTGATCTCACGTCTACGTCTTAAAGCCTGCAGCCAGGTATAACAATGAACCAGGCTTGTACCAGAATTTCCCTTCAACACCGCCAGCATTATCCCCTAGATTGATGCCCATGGAAGTCATGGAAGTCTAAGCCAAATACCTGTCAGTCACAAGCACTCCTGCTTTCTTTTCAAGTCCCAATACCGTATTTCACCATAAAGTTGTTGAGATATGGTTCTGCATCAAAGTGGTGGACTGACCAACTGACAGCTCCACAGGCATCACGACATTGCCAACCCCTGAAGTCCTATAGCTAGCATTGCTAAAATGATCACTTCATCTTTATGTTTTGATTACACAACAAATAACAAACTTATATTGAAATGATTATGCAGATTTGTGGGTGGGTGTCAAAGTGACTATCTCAGACTAATTGTGGACTGCTGCTTTGCCAGCACACAAATTACTGCCCTGACATAAGCAACACCACTTTTTGCTCCGTGTGAGTGCATTCCTTTTTTATTTCACAGGCTCTGAGGCATAACAAAGACCGCTGGAGCTAGTATATTGGCAATCACACAAATCTGCCTTCACCTCAATATTTAATGAGCTGAGCAAATTAGGCATACAAAGCAATCTATTGAGCCTTTCCTCCCCACTTTGCTGATACACACGCAGAGAAAAGCACCTCACAGAAAGCGTATTACAGCTGAGCCAACACTTCTAGTACTAGTGAGAAGCATCTTGTACACACAAATATGGAGAACCTTATGCAAACACATACACACACACACACACACACACACACACACACACACACACACACACACTGCATTACATTATACAGTGTGGAGCAACACCATGTCATCAAATGCCAATCTGCATTAACAAACTAGCACAGAAAACTCATAACGCTGACTTAACTACCCACTGTGGCAGATTTCTCAGCTGTCTGAAAATGAGACATTGAAAGAGATAATGATAATGGGTCTTTCAGTCAATCAAATAAGACAAACCCTGATCAGTGATCCGTGTGTCATGATAGAGCCTTGTGTTTCTTGACTGGTAATTAAAATGTAGCCTGAACCTTGACAAGCCTTTGAGTCAGAGAGTCAGTTAATTAGCTTGTTAGAAATCTGGTTCAGGAAACATTTAAAAGTGCAACACACAGCAGGAGGAAATGGGATCGTGTCATGTTGGAGGTTTATTAGACAATCGGTGGCCATCATGTATAAGGGTTTTTGGGAATATTGATTTGAAAGTGTTGGCTGAGCAACCCATTCTTAAACCCAGACAACAATGTCTCCTTAATTGTTTAATGCTGTAAACTGCCATGGAAACCTATCGAGACAAAATGAACATTGATAAAACAAGTGCCCTCTTATTTCTACTATTGAGCTATCTTTAGACTAAATTGACATTTGATCTACCTGTGATCAGAAAATCAGAAATGGCCTTTATGATAACCATTTTTTCTAAACTGTACACCGTAATGAAGCACTGAAATAGACCTTAATGAACCACTTCTGAAGTTGTTCTGAACACTAAGGTGACAGGAAAAAGGGGATCCATCTCAGCGCTCTGTGGTGTTATTGCCATACTGTTCCTCTGAGTGTGTCTGAGTTTATGCAAAATTGTGAACAACTGTGTGTCTAAGACGAAGAGGTCTGGCAGAGAAATCCCTTTGTTAAATACTATATCCCTGTCTTAACAACTACTCCATTTCAGTTTGCGGCGTAATCCCTACACTCACTCAGCTAAAGCTAATTCACGATGCTCAGGGCAGGTTTGTCTCACCCTCCTCCATCCACTACCCGTCCTCTCCCTCTTCTACAACTTAATGGCATCGTGGGATCCTTATTCAGCAACATATTCTCTTTTATTTCAACAAACAGATAAAATACATGCAGACTTTAAATGACTACTTTGTTCAGGTTAGAGGGCCTTAGGCATAACATTTACAATATTAAGTGTGTAGCAAAGGTTTGTGAAAGATCTTGGTCATGGTTAAAAGAAACCAACGCCTGCTGTTGGTTGGCAATTGGAAATAAAAAGCAGCCTCTCATGTTTGAGACTAATGTTTTGTTGACTCTTTCATTCACGACGACCTCTTTCTTGTCGCTCAGTTGCCTCATTGTATCCTGTTTGCTTGTTCCTTCAAAACTCGTGATTACACTTAAGGAACAGGATTAACTGACATGTTGATTGCATTGGAAACATAATTTTCTTACTTTTATTTTACTGAGGTTGTGCTGCTTGCTGTTTACACACCCTTCTCCCGTGGTGTGGTTTAACTCTAGGTAGGAAAGTGACTCGCTCCTCCGCTAAAAGGAGGACTGAATGCATTTGCGTCCTCCGCTACCTTTGAAACTTTGATGAATTGTCAAATTTCCAAACGATTTGGAAAAGTGTGTGTCAGTTTGAAATTTTGGCTTTGTCGTGGATTCTTTATTTTCCCTCAAAACCTTCATCTTTCTTTCTATTTTCCCCATCTTTATCTGGAGCTCTTTTCTTTCCCTGGCACCCTCTTTTCCTCTGTGCCACCCAAGTTCTTGGCGGGAGCCCTGCTCGCTGTCTCACCCATCTGTTTCCATTCATTAGGACACGATTCGCTTCTCTGCTCTTCTGACACCTTTTCACATCGGGCTGCACAATGTAATTAAACAGGGTTGGAGGAATGATTTCTGAGCTGCAGCAAGCTCCTTCCTCCTCCATCTACTTTAAGTCTGCCTCGTTTGTTCTCAGAGGGTGGAGACAGCTCGGTGCTACTTGGTTGAGTTACTGCATTTCTGGGATCTCTTACATTTGCCCCTTTTTTTTTGTCAAGACCCTCTCCTCCAGCCACTGCTTTGTCTAAGTTTATTTGCATTTCACGGGGTCAAATAAAAGGAGACACTCTATAACATGCTTGTGTTGTTGCCAAAGGGGAAACTAACTGGTGGTCATATTTACAGACTACCACTTCACTCTTAAAAAGTCCAGCCATTTACCCCCTTGCAGCCAGAAAAATACTAATTGTTCTATTTTTTTTTTGTTTGTTCTTAATTTCAAAGAGGTGTGCCAACAACACTTCATCAGCGCACATTTATAATATGACAGTATGACATTATGACAGTAAAAGTCAACAACATAGTTGATGCATTGTATACTATTTTACTTGTCTCACATCAACTGTATTAACACTTATTGAAGAAATAACAGCAATTAACTTCTTTGGCAATATGGAAACAACACATTACTAAAACACCACCCACACAAGTGTTTTCAGTTATGTTGTTGATTGGAGCTCCTGTCATGACTGTATGCGGCAAAGGCGTTTTGTTTTTTCCGCAAAGCCATGTTTAAGGAAGCACGTGCTGTGCTATCAATACTCCTTGATCTATTAAAGTGTCTGTGGCTTAGGAAAAAGGAGGGGGGGGGATGCTATGAGTGACTTCTATAATGGTAGGGAAGAGAAACAGAGCTTGATGTTATTGTTGATGTGGCTTGTAAACAAACCATTCAAAGTTTCCCCTTCAAACCTGGCTCAATGAGAGAGAGAGAGAGAGAGAGAGAGAGAGAGAGAGAGAGAGAGAGAGAGAGAGAGAGAGAGAGAGAGAGGCACCGTTACTGCAAATAAAGCAGTAGTTCTGAGAAACTAAATGTTATTTTCTAATTAAATACAACCCACACCTCCGCACAACCATGCACACAGGTGCCGTATTGCGATATTTTGAATGAATGAATGCAGCTGAAGCCAATGCTTCATCTTGTTCTCTAGACTCCGGCATGTAACTGTGTGAGTGCAAGTGTGTGTGTGTGTGTGTGTGTGTGTGTGTGTGTGTGTGTGTGACTCCCCCCCCTCCCCCTCTGGGTCAAACAGACACCCAGACCTGCAGCTCTTAATGCATCCATTACATGACCAGGGAGAAAAGGAGAGAAGAGGAGCGAAAGAGGCAGCGATGTGACCTGGTTGCTACATTTTGATAAAGTCCCACCTCATGGGGCCACACGCCCCGAAATATTTTCTCTCTGAAAAGATGTAACAATATTTGTATCATAACAAAATGTCGAGTGAATGCTGTATGTTTTTACTATTTTAGGAGTTCTGAGAATATATTGATAATTATTGGCATAATATCATTAAACGCAATCATTTTCATATGCCCATGTCAACTTGGAAAGTAGAGCAGGTTATTCAGTAGAGCAGGTTACTAAACCCTCCCGTCCTGTTTTCATCCCCGAATATTAGTATTTTGAGAACATTGCACTCTTTTAAAAGCTGTTTTGAAGAAGTTGAATGCAGTTTGGGCTATTTGCTTTTCGTAAAGTATGCTGTGTTGGGAAAAACAAACAAAAATGTTTTTGTGAACAATGTTAAAAAAACTCCTCAAATTTGACTCCTCGAACTCTCTCACCCTCAAATCATGTGGGAAAGAGAAAGGTAAAAAGGAAAAGGAAACGAAAGAGAGCTCCTGGAACTGAGTTAATGTGAGTGACCTTGCCAGAGACACACAGGCAGACAAACACAGAGAGAAGCATATTTCTAATCAGACTCTGGGCATTGAGTGGTGACCACCAGCCAGTGTGACAGACTGCTGGGAAAGACTCCTGGGGTATAAGGGCAGCTTGTGACCGCAGGAGGACTCTCTGACTTGATTTCTTCATCAGCAGGTGCCATGGTCCCCTGACATATGGACACATGCTGCCAGCATGCACACATATTGACACACATGCATGCAAAGACACACAAACACACCCCAAAACACACTTAATCCCATTCAAGTGAAGGTCTGGGACCTCGTGTCTAGGTTACACGCTCAGGCAACCCTTGAACTGTCCATATGACCTCTTGGACCTCTGTGGTATTTTATGTCCTTCTTTTGTATTGCAATTAAAATGATTATGAAAAAGTTGATACTGTGTTGGTTCTATGGTTCTTGTACTTTCTGTAGCTTCTTTTGCTGCAAGCAATTTTGATTTTTTGCACGATTAACAACAACCATTGTTATTTAATTTTGACTGCAATAAGACGTATTGTCAACACTATAATAATAATTCAGGAGCTCATAAAGAAGGCATCCACTCGTATTACATTTGTACGAGAGAATTAGTTTGCTATCAGAGCATGAATTCAAACACTAGGAGGATTCTTTTATCTGCCCCTGAAGTGTCTTATTTCTCCTCTTGTGGGCTAAGGGTGCTCTCTGTTTCTGTGTTTGTGTAGGTGTGTGTGTGCGCGTCTGTGTATGTGTGTGCGTGCAAGTGTGCACACACACATGGGCGCCTGTGTGAGCATACTTGTATGCATATAGTTATCCCAAGGACTGACCTGATACTTGGTTCTCCTCTCTCCTTTGGGCTCCCTGTCACATAAAGAGTAGGGAGTGATGAGTGGCAGAGGGAGTCCCTCAAGTAAACGATACACACCATGCATTATGGATCCTCACGAAAGTAAACACGACCCAATGACCTTTTGGACCCAAGGAGAGGGCCAGCTGAGAAAAAGTCCCGCAGTAAGGAAGCCAGATTGTATTTCTTTTTTGTATAGTGTATCATAGGTGCACCAGGAGGAGGAACTGAGAATACCAATCTGTGTCTAAAAATCTTCCCACTTTTACTTACTTAAAAAGCTCTGTAGTATCAGGAGAAGTAAGTGTAGTACCAGGAGAAATGCAGGAGAGAACATCCTCGTTCAAACGGCTTTTCTTGATGCATAACAGTAAGTGAACAAACCACTGTTGCTCTTCAGTTCACAAGTTAGTTCAGTCTGATTCTGGTGCAGTTAAACAATAATAGATGTAAAAAAAAAACAACAACCTTCAGCCCATTAAGTGAACTTTGGGGCCAACTGCCCTTTATTTTAATTAACAGGTGGCAAGACACAGGAGCTTGGATCTTGAGAAGTGTGTACACAATGCACAGCAATGACATGACTGCTGACTTCTCTCTCTCTCTCTCTCTCTCTCTCTCTCTCTCTCTCTCTCTCTCTCTCTCTCTCTCTCTCTCTCTCTCTCTCTCTCTCTCAACTGGGCAGCTAGCACACAGCTGACAGCTTCGCATCTAAACTAATTGATGTGGTGGAGACTTACTGGGAAAGGGCTGCATGTCACATGTTGGTAAACTGGGGGCAGCGTTGCCTGTTTGCACACTGCAGCTATAGCGGTAAATAATGATGGTTATCTTGGCAGCATGGCAGCTTGTTAGGCACTTCAACGACAGCATCCCAGCATGCAAGGCACTCATCTTGTTGGTTAATTAATGGTTTGCATGAGTCGGCTATCAGTCAGACAATATATATATATATATATATATATATATATATATATATATATATATATATATATATATATGCGTTCCGTCTGCATTTTTCTTAACGCAGCTAAAGAGCAGCGGGCACTGAGTTTTCTCGCACGCGTGTAAATCAGACCGTCCGATTCCTTTCTTTGTCCTTTATTTCTTAACCAAAATATACAAAATAATAAACGTTCAAAAACAATATATGGTTAATTGATCACACGGTAAAAAAAACTGTCTGCTCTCAACCCTAATGCGGCTCTTTCCACTTCACCTGATGCCTTTATGACGTCATTTAAAAACACCTGGTGCGAGCGTCTGTCATTAACATAAACATCTTTAAATAAAATACAAAAATAAAGTTCCACAGCAGTGAGCATAATTCTACATCCTACACTCTAAATACTTCTGATATTTTAATTAATATAAAACACACTTGTGGCTCTTACACCTATTAAGTACAAAATGAGCCCACACAGTAAGTGCACATAAGGTGTGTGTCTGAGAGAGTTTCGTCTTAGTCAGTTTGTGATCAGGCATTGCCATTTCTGTGAATGTGTGTACAATGTGATGAAGTATATGTACTGTATGTATAAGTCAGAGTGAATACATTTACAAGTTAGAGCGGTAGTTTTTATTTGTCTTACACATTTATTCTGAAACAATGAAATCAGATGATGAATGTGGTAACATAGATGTAATATCCTTTGGTATCTGGCAATGTTCAGAAGAGAGAGATGAGCTTTTGGGAAATCAGAGAAAGGATTGATGTCAAAATGTAATGTGACTATGAGCACAGGAATGACATTTTGATTGGATTATTGTTGAGGTTCATTTAATCAGATACGTTTTATCAGTTTCTCTATGAGTGAAGCAAAATTCCAGATGGAGCGTGTCTCGGTCAGCTCTGTGGAAGTCAGTTCTTTTTAGTTGTTTTTCAGATCTAAAGACTAATATATGCATGCATCTCTAGCATCCATTACAACAGCTGGATTTCGGTTGTCAGCGTGGGAGTCCCTGCTGGCTTCCCACCCATGAACACTGTCAGTAGTGCTTCTACTATGGAACAATATGGCGGCGCGTGCAGACACAGCGGCCCCTCTCTGTCTTGACCATGTGGTGTTTTGTTCTGTTACTTAATGTTTGTACAAAAGTTTGTCCAAAAGTTGTTTGTCTTCACTTTGTCTGTCTATGTCGGAATACAAGTACAGTCACCAGGTTCTGTTCAACATCGGCAGGACCAAACTTCACAACTAGGGTGACCAGATTCATAACAACAAAAAGGAGGACACTATGCAGTATTTTCTGAATAATTGCATACGATGTTTTTAACCAATGATATAGGGTTAGAATTTACTGCGTTAATTTTTTTAACGCATGCGCAGAATGAGCTTCCAATGTACCTATTTAACTATTTCCGCTCTAATGCAGCGAGACATAGATGTCAGATGTTCACTCGGGAAGACGTTGTCGTTTCGCCAGCACAACCAGCTTAAGTACCATCTCAACACGCAGCATGGTGGTCAGCGAGGGGCGTTCAAGAGAATGCGTCAAACCAGCCTCACTGAACAACAAAGACCCCTCACTACGTCTGACTGAGACAAGCTGAGTAGCACAGTTGCAGTTTTAATACTGTTGAGGATGAGGGGTTCACCAAAGTTTTGCGAGTGGCAACGGGGGACCCGAGCATCAAAGCACCGCAAAGACGCACAATCATGAAATAAATCCACGCGCTGTAAAAAGCTGGAAAGAACAAAAAGGAAAATGACTTGGCTGCTACGGATCATGTGGCGCTGACAGGGGAGCACTGGACTTCTGTGAGTAATGACAATTACCTGGGTGACCAGACGTCCTCTTTTCCCGGACATGACCTCTTTTCGAGACCTAAAAATGCATCCGGCAGGGATTCCAAAACGTCTTTTGCCTCGTGTGATATTTATGTTTCTCTGAGTCTTTCACAAACTAGTTTTTACGCTCTTACAAGTTTTGAAACGGTATCTTACGTTCACCTTCTTGCGCGAGCTCTGATGGTAGAGAGAACTGTCATTGGTCGACCGATCTCAGGGTTGCCAGATGCACGATAATTATCCTGCAAATACAACTATTGAGCCTTTGGTACGATACTTCTCCATCACCAATCTGGCAACACTGAGCACCTTGTCAGCTCCACAATTGAATAAATAATAAACTAATGTAGATTGCTCGTTAGATCCTATGCTTCTTAGTGTTCAGAATCCGTTGGGATTATGTCGATTGCGCAAATATTTGAGGAGTTACGGTCCTATAGTTTTACATCCGGTTTGCATGTTACTTTTTGTCGCCGGCGGCATGCCCCGTACTAAAAGAATTAAGTAAGCTGATTCTTGACAAACCAACCACAGATTTAAACAATTAACTTGTTGCCTGAAAACATTCTAAAATTAAATTTTGTTTTGACATCACTCAACACCTGAATTAACTGAATTTAAAGCTACAGGGCAAAGACAATGAAGTTACATTCATTTTTGTAAAATAAGTACTTTATTTTAAGATTTTTTTTTCTCAAAACCTTTCAGTAATGTTTTTTTTTCCATTGCTAAATTTAGCCCTTTTTGAAATTGAAATGTGAGAAGAATATTTATTTTGTATTATAGTATTTATAATTCACCAGTTAAATTTGAAAACTGATTGTTGAGATATTATTCCTTTTTTTCTTTATTTGATTTGACAGTCAATCGTTGACTTCATACAGATGTTGAAAGAACTGCTGGCTACTTCAATACACATAGAACTAAATCATTGAGCAAGTTGGACATTATTGTGATGTACCGGACCTTTGCATGAGAACATTTTCTCAAATTGGACCTTGTTTAACATTAGTTGAATACCCCTGCTCTACAGGAAGTAGGTCAACCTTCTGATCACGTGATGCGGAGACAACAACCTCCTGCTCAACAACAGCAAGACCAAGGAGATTGTTGTTGACTTCCGGAAAGGCCACACTCAACAGCCACCACTGCCCATCAATGGTGTGGACATTAAGCAAGTCAGCAGCGCCAAACTCCTAAGGGTGGACATCAGTGAGGACCTCTCTCGGACAGCCAACACAACATCACTGACAAGGAAAGCACAGAGGCGCCTCTACTTCCTCCGGAAACTGAGAAAAACGGGAAGCCCCCTCCCCATCATGTGCACCTTCTACCGTGGCACCATCGAGAGCATCCTGACCAACTGCATCACTGTGTGGGGCGGAAGCTGCACTGACTACAACAGGAAAGCCCTGCAGAGAATGCAGCTGGAGGATCATTGGTGCCTCACTCCCCCCTCTCCCCTCCCTGCAGGACATATATATATATATATATATATATATATATATATATATATATATATATATATATATATATATATATATATATATAACACCCGCCTCACCCGCAAAGTCACCATGATTGTGAACGACTCCTGCCACCCCTCACACAGTATCTTCTCTATGTTTGCACATATGAAAAATTGACAATAAAACTGACTTTGACTTTACTACAGACTGTGTTGAGATTGACAAGTGCTTTATCTCTATGACAACAGATGCCAAGAAATTTAAAGCAATAATCTGTGTTAATGAAAGTTAGTTTTTTTTCTCTTGTGCACCCCTCATCTACTTTCATAGACTTCAGTAGCCACCATTGGTATCTATAGATGTTATTTATTATCTTATTCTTATCATATTTCTCATTGTCTTTGTTGAGCTAAACAATATATCAGTTGGCAATTCTCAAATTAAGTTTAATACCAGTTTTAGAGACACAAGTTGTGATGGTCACCTGCAGAACAATCAAATACATTTAAAGCTGCTTCACAAACTGCATGATACATGAATAGCGTAATAACAGCTAAATAAAGTGCTTTCAGAACACAGACTGTGCTATCGATCCGACAAATAGCACAAAACCTGTTCACAAAGTTGATTTTCCTGGGATGTCAATAGAAACCATCCACTTATTTTAATCAAAGGTGACTTTGTTTTTTACCTCAGTGTGCCTCTTACGGTTGGTGGCACTTTAAATGACATTGTCAAGTACAACTCCTGAGTGGTCAAGGACAAAATCCACATGGGCTACTAGCCTAGTTTTTAACGACATACTCGTTTCTAAAGTACTTTTAGAACAATGGGCTCCAGATTAAAATTATGGAGGGCAAAGAAAGAAACTAGCTGCAGATATTTGTCATTGTCATCTTTGAGGAAGCCCCAGATCCTGGGGATTCATCATCATGAGAACAGACTTCTGTGGATACATTTCCTGTATGTTTATCTCAAAGAAACAACCTATAACAGGCTGAAATCATGAGACCAGAAATAGCATTTTTCAAAATCTCCAGGGCATTTTGCAGAGTTTCAGTTGATTGTGCTTGTCGTCTGGTCAGTTCTGAAAACACAAATTTTCGCTTCAATTAGCGACCGGCTATCAATGCACCAGCAACTCATGTTCGGTGTAGATATAAGGGTGCACCAGAATTAGCATTCATATTTTCTGGGTATTTGACATTGCATATTGACCTTGTTTAATCTATGCTTGAGCTATGCAATTAGGTATAGTGTTGGTGTTGGTCTGTTGATTGGTAGGTCCGCCATTTTGGTTAGACAGATCCAGAAGTTTGATTTGACAAATACTTTGGTTTATGACCAAATTTAGTGCTGAGTATTGGACATGCTGAACTATGGTGAACATTAAACCAGCTAAACATCAACATGTTGACATTAACATGCTGAGCATGTTAGCTTGCTGAAGCTAGCGTTGAATCACTGCAAACCACCGCCTCACAGATTGCTCGCCAGGTTAAATTTTGTTGTTGATTATTGGGCAAAAATACTCACAGTAACACAGCCCACATAGCCTACACATGCATCAATGTATCAAGCAAAACATTTTACACACTCCATTGGGGAATTGTGTCTACAGATATACTGTATATTCACTTACTTATGAGCTCCTATCTAGTCTGCAACAACTCCTAGGACCATACATTCTGAGCTCGAGAGGGATGCCGTTATACTTATTTATGAGGGTGTTGCTGAAGGTATGGGGGCATATTTGTGTACAAAATATGTATTTTGCAAATATCAGACATCATTTGCCATCAAGCCTTTTTGTGTTGGTATGTTCAAGATATAAAAGGTCAACGATGTGGAAAACAAAATCGAGATCAATGAACTTAAATCTTAAATCTGACAATTTGAACTCAACAATCACTTTTGTCTTGTAAAGTTTTCTGCCTGTTTGCTTTATCCATCCTTTACTCGGTGTTGCTGCTTTTCATCCCAGTATGACCTTTATGAATAAAGAGGTGCTCCAAAGGTAACCGTGACAACGAGTCTACCTTGGAGGCAGCACATAGGCACTGAGATAAAGTAATTCAACACCTGACAAGGAAGTGCAGTGTATTCACTTCATCCTCTGAACAGAGGGACGGAAGTCTGCTGATTAACGCTGACAGTCTGAAGAGCACATTGTGCCAGCACATTAATAATAAACTCTTAAAACACCTTGTGTATGCTTTTAGGGAAGGTTATACGGCCATGCAAGAGAGGTAAGATGTAGGAATGAAGGATGAGCGAGGGATGACAGCAGGGTTAAAAGATAACTTGGCTTGGTTTCACAAACTGTATTTGCAGTGCATGTCCTATTTAAAGGTCTTAAGAAGAAAAATACAAATTTGTAGGTGCACTAATTAGCTATCTTTGTCAGCGTAGGAAGATATTTTAGTATGTACAAAGTGCATAATTAATGAGGCAAGAAACTTAAATGGCTTCAGGGGTGTTTAGCATTAATTACCTCAGCAAACTAAAATATCCGCCCCATCATTTTCTCCTACTCTGACTTTAACGCTCCACCATACTAAGTTTCCGGAAGAGTCTTCCTCACAGGGGTACAAAAGAAGTCATGAACCTGCAAATGTTAGACTATTTTGTATATTTTTGCGGGACATAAAGTATCTTTTAATGCTTGTTCATCAGGATGTTATCTAAAATGAAGATTGATTATTTCCCACTGTTTCAAAAACATGAAGTGTGTTTAGGTCTTTGTGCATGCACAGATGTTAGTCTGTCTGTTTGTATGATGGATAAAACGCTCATGTACAAAACAGACATGTGGTAAATTAAGCTGCTGTGGCACTGAACTGCATTTGGTTAACATACTGGATGAATATCAATGACATAAAAAATGAATGGACCTCATGCCTGTGGT
This sequence comes from Clinocottus analis, assembly GCF_023055335.1. Taxonomy (NCBI): domain Eukaryota; kingdom Metazoa; phylum Chordata; class Actinopteri; order Perciformes; family Cottidae; genus Clinocottus; species Clinocottus analis. Next base: position 16,933,965 of record NW_027175820.1, on the reverse strand, counting down.
TGCTCGCTGCATAGCTCAGACCACATGAGACCGTTTAACAACCTACAGCAAGCACTGAAATGGCTGAACCCACCGCAGCTTTTCACTGCAGTTGAATAGGGTTTCATTAATTACGTAGACTGTGGCGGCCCTCCAAAGTCACAGTTTCATAATGAACTGAATATATTTTTACACTTCTCAGCTGGGCTGGCTGCCCCCTTCCATGCACATTTCCTTCGCAGTGGTGGGCAGCAACCGGCTCTCCACTTTGGTGAAGTGGCAGTTGCTTGTGGCTCTGGCCGCGTCAGCGTTACACCACCCGGCGCCCGGACTTCCCTGCTTCCTGAGACTGTGAACTTAATGCTCTCTGGGCCCTCTCTGCCTGCGGAGAGTGACGGAGCCACCTGTTCCCAGCATCACACCAGACATTGAAACAGTGTGAACCAGTCTTGCATTTTAAATTTCACTTTAGTAAAAGTACAAAAGTATTGGCATCAACTTTTACTTCAAGATCAAAAAGTAAAAGTACACTCATTATGCTGAATGTCCCATTTCAAAAAATATGTTTGGCAGGCTTATGTCCTTGGATTATAATTATTTATGCATGTAAGTGTTCATTTTGATGTTGCAGCTGGTAATGGTATATACTTAATAATTAGGCTATATGATAGATCATAATGTATTAGTTAATTTACACATTAATTTACAAACAGTAGCCTAATTGGTAATTCATATTGTTAATTATAGTGAAGTTAAAAACAATATTTCCCTTTGAAATGTTGTAGTGCACTAGATGTATACAGTTAAAATGGAAATAATAACAAAATTGTATACTTGACTTAATTGAGTACAGTACCTGAGGAAACTAAATGTACTTAAGTTACATTCCACAACTGCTAAAATAGAGCACAATATTGTGAACTAACACAAGATACAGATCTTAATTCTGCTTTTAAAGTGCATCAGATTTAATGTAAAGATATACAAGAGACCCTGAACAGTTTCACAAAATCACTGGATGATGGTATTTTATAACTAAACCGTTGCTTTGCCTATCCATATCGTCCTTTCTATATATAGGTGTAGATATTTTAAATCCTTATTTTCTGATATGAGTTCATATTATAAGTGTACTTGTATTTGGTATCTACAGGGGATTTTTCTGCAAACCTCATATACCGATTTGTTAAAAAAAAAAGCCACATAACGTGAGGACAAAATAAAGATATTAAGACCCATTTGTCGAGGGCTTTTAAACATTCAATATTTACAAATATGACAGTTTGGGTTAAAACTTAGTTGACTTATACCCTGCAAAGATGCAGTGATGTGTGCCCAACGTGCCAAGCAAATGTCCCAGCGCAGTAGGTGCAACTCTCACAATGTCAGATGACCAGGTTGTGAATCATTGATCTGAGCAAATCAATAGTCAGCACGTCCATCTCTCATCCACTCTCAGTGGGTCGCCATCTGTGTGTGTGTGTCCATATCCTGTCCAAAGCCATCGCAGGAGCCCATCAGCACACACCAGGTGGCTGCCATCTGGGCCCTGCCGCTTAGCACGCAGCATGGTTCCCTGTGTAGGAGAGTGTTGTATGTACGAGTTTGAGAGCAAGAGAGTGACCATTAAATGGCACATTTCTGGGTGTGGATACTCAGTGACTGTGTTGTGTGTAAGTGTTGTTGAATGTGAGAACATGAAGGTGCAGAAAGGTGAAAGTCTCTGTGTATATTGAAATTTGACATGAAGGTGGAGGTGTTGGCCAGCACTAACGTAGGTGGGGTGATAATAAATGGTCAAAAGCTGATTGATGTTTTGGCATGTCACCATCATGAAGATGGGCTGTGAAATATGTTGGGGTAGACTCAGCTTGTGTGCATGCTTTGCAATCGGTGCAAACATGGAAGCGTGGTGTGACTTTCTGACATTGTCAGACTTGCTTATCTTCTCACAGGTCACTCTGAATGTGTGGGCTTTAGTGATAACACTCTTGACAATCATTGCCCATGAACTCACATTTTGTTATTGATATGGTGACAAACATTTCTCAAATCATTAAAAAGCAAAAGCAGCACATGCACATTCAGTGTATCTTTAGTAGTGTGCGTAGCATATAAGTGCAAACGCTAGTTCACGGTTTTATAACATACTCTGCTCATGTTAGTTTGTACTTTAATGTCAGGTTTTTACCGAGAAACTTAACGTTTTAGAAACTCCTTCAAAACCGCTGCGGTCTCTCTACAAGATCAGCCAGAAATTGTTGAAAATCTGAAACAACTCTCCTTTAGAGAGATGTTATAAAGGAGATGACACCAGATTTCTGAAATATCTAGTTCCAAAAAATATTAGAGCAAAACACAAAAATGACTGCATTTGAGCTACATTCTCAATAGAATTAGTTGGTCAAGTATTGTGAATGAAGAAGCTACTCCAAGTCAATATATTGTTGATTTTAAGCCACGTTAGTTATGACTCTGTACAGCTTCTATTATCTAATGTAAAATCAAATGATCCTACTTTTCCATTGATTAAAAAAGTGTCAGGACATTGCTCACATGTGGGCTTGATCCATATACTGGACGCCATGGATTAATTATAATTAATATTCAACCATCTGTGTTTAATAATGCTTTAAGCTGTCTAACATCATTAGCATCTGACCTTGGGATAAACAATGTGTTTTTGTTCTTCTTTAATTCAGCTGTGATTGAGGTCTTGCACACAATTTTTATTGAGGTTCAAACATTTGCCATTATTCACTAACGCCACCAATTAATGACTTTACTGATGATCAAAAATCGCGTTGTGGATTTTATTAAATCACCAATATTCATATTTATTGCAGTTACCTACAATATTTTACGGTATTTGGTCAAAAATGTTGTGATATGTGATTTTCTGGACAGTATGTGCATATGTTGTGTCGTCAGTGGGTTTCCAGTTTCTGGCTTATTTTGATGTACGTGCGTGTTGTAGAGCCATCGAACACACCCTTCCTGTACAATGTAGTTCTCTGCAGCATCTATCACTGCCACGACACACCACTGCTCCTATTTGTGTATACATGTGTCTGTGTTTATACATGCCCCTATGATCCCATGTGGGTTTGTAAGTGTGTACTATATGTGTGCAAATTAACATGCATGCACAGGTTGCCTGCAGTGGCTTTGTCTCAAATCCCCAAACAGTACTACCTGCTATCAGAGTTACAGTTACACAGGCTGTGCTGTGAAGCAGAAAAGTAAACACACTGTGAAACACTCTTAAATCCCTTGGTAATACGAGCAGTAGCCATACATCACAAGAAACTGACCAAAAAAAAGAAGAAGAAAAAGACAGATTTGCATTCATCGGCTCACGTTGTATTACCACGAGCTGAGAGGAGAAGGAGCTCAGGGTTGGAATGCGAATACAGTTTAAAAGTAAACTATTTCTTCGGGTCAAATCTGCAGTGGTATTGTATCATGAAAGTCCAGTCATACAACGACAAAAGTTTTCCAGCTGAATGAAAGGGTCTCACACAACATTCTGAGCTCAGTTGATCAAGACATGGTATTGGCTGATGATTAGGTGGCGGTATACCTCAGATCCCCAGGTGTCCGTTGCGATTTGTGACCTGATGTTATGATGTGGATGAGGGAAAAAGAGAGGAAGAACAACGTGCATACCGCCTGTTACCTACTACTGCTGTTGATAAAGAAATCAGTTCAACGTTATACGTGACCCGTTTTGCCATTAAAAACAAAACACCTCAAAGAGTTTTTTTTAACAAAGAAGCAAATATTACAATACAGGTGGTTCCAATACTCAGGTCAAGACTGATATAGTTCAACAATTATTGGATGGATTGCCATGCAATTTGATGCAGACATTAATTTCCCCTTCTGGATGAATTATTGACTTTTGTTGATCACTTAACTTTTCATCTCGGTCCATTATTGGCTTAAAATGTTTTATTTGTAGGTATTCAGCCATAAATCAAAGAACTGGACAAAGTTCATCATCGCCTTCAGCTGCACTTTGTGACTAGTGCTAATTAGTACATTTTAGTCTTCTAACATGCTAAACTATAATAATGTACAGAGAAAGCGGCAAGCCATACTCATATGCTGCCATTAGCAAGGAACACTGTGCCTCAGTAGTGAGGCCATAGCCTCTTGTTCTGTTAGGATTACTGTAGTCAAATTCATTACATTTTCAATGGTTGAGTTTCTAGTTTCAAATGCAATGTTAAGTATCTTGTTTTAAAAATAAGCTTTGGGTTGTGCTGAGTGTTCTATTCAACGTGTCCTTTCACTAAGATGACCTCCATTATGTTTGCATGGCTGAATAGGTCAGCCTGTCCTTCCTGCTTGATTTAGTCTAAGAGGATTGTGTGCTGCCAAATTTTTTTTGGACTAAAAAAGAAAATAAGCCCTCATATAGCAAGTTGATGGTTAACACGCATATATGTACAGTTGGGTTGAGTTGCTATGTGAGCGTGTGCATCTGTCAACGGCTACTTTGCGTAATTTCTCCCAGTTTTACAAGTCGTTCTCCCATACGAAGCTGAGATGACAGGGTCGTATGTCATCTCTTCTCTCTCCCTTCTTCAGGTGTCAAGAAGACAGCAAGTCAGAAGATTAAAGCCCTGTGCTTCCTGCCATAGTATGACTCAGTTATCGTTAAGGCGCAGCTGTTTCTGCTGAGAAGTGTTGTCATCCTCCTTGTTGCCAGGATCATTTCGAGTTAGGTATCTGTCACACATGCTGATGCATTTGGGAAATTGAAGAGAGAAGAGTTCAAAGAAAGTTGCTGTTGTTTAAAATTCTGACCTTTAAAGCGCACCATGTAAATGTAACACTTAGACAAGCAGTATTTTGCTCAAATCTTTCAGTTTTCTTTCCAAAGAAAGAAATTAATCTGATTATTCATCATGGCTCATGTTTACTCTACTATTACAAAGATGATGTATCATTTAGTCATTGGAGACATTGTGAATCTGAACAGAGAACAGACAGGGACAAATCAACTTTATTCATCCCAAAATATCCACCCATCTGTGTCCCACTCAATGATGACCCATCGATGTTGTCCCATTTCAAAGGTTAAACAGAGGACACAAATTGTTCATGAACTTCATTTGCAGGTCAAGTAAACACTGTTGTTTAAAGACAAACATGCTACTTAGATATCTGAGGTAGTATCCAAGGTCTGCTCAGCCTTGGTGCATGAAAAGCAGCTGCCCGCGTTTCATGGAAATGAGGAATAGAAAATGACAAGGACGCTGGCATTGAATAAACTATATATGTTACATGTGCCGGGGAATAAAGGACAATAACATTAAATGAAAGGGCAGTAAGATACTTTTACCCTTTTAAAGATGAGTTTAGGGAACATGGTTTGTTAACTTGCATAGGTCATGATGTCAAGGATGAGGCAGATTTTTACAAACTTTCTAAAGCAGAGGAGAGCAGAAAATCTGGCAGCATATTCATTTAGAAAACAGAAACCATACAGAGCCAAAGTTGTAAAGGAAAAATTTAAGTTTTTAAATTGCACAACTTGACATAAGAGGGGAAATAGAGACATGAATTCAGATGGTTCCAAAGTAAATAATTCCAGTGTTTTAAATATACATTTCGTTTTTCTGTTTGAAACAGGAGTGCATTCATGTAACAGATAGTGTTAAAAATCAGCAAACTCAGTCTGCAAATCTGCAAACAATAATCTTTCAACATTTTATGTGAGCTATCCCTATTCCTTAAGTGTGAGCTGTTTATTATTTTGATGAAGATAACCAACATTCTTTTGTAAGTTCATGTAATGTCATTCACCAGAAAATAAAGTGTTTTGTTTTGGAAGTAAATAATGGCCCCTTAAGAGTTGAATATGATGTGCACTATGCACATTATTGTGAAGTTCAATCACAAATTAAATAATGTTGAAATTCCCCACAGTAAAAACATTTAAAAACGTTTTAAATGCCTTTCTTGTATTTCTTTAATTTGCTTATTATGGGGTTTCTACAAATTTGAGTAATAATAATATAGCTATGAGCTATATTATTGAAATGTTAACACCACATGATCCTCCGGCGGGGCTCTCCTGGCTGTTCCAAAGTCGAGGCTAAAATCAAAGGGTGACCATGCTTTTGCCATCAGAGCCCCTTGACTTTGGAGCAACCTACCGGAGGAGATAAGGCTGGAAAAATCAATAGATTCTTTAAATCACATCTAATTTTTAGAAAATTGCTTTTAAGTGATGTCATCCTTTTATGTTTTTATTTTTTAATATTTTCATTTTATATGTTTTTATTTGTGATGTTTAAAAAAAATAATTATGATCTATTGTGCAATTCTGTTTGGCTATTTGTTTGGTGTGGTTGTGTTAAATGTGTCTTTTATGTTTGCCCCATTTGGGTGTACATGCATGTATATACACACACAGATACATCCATATAAACACACATACTGTACTTACACACACACACACACACACACACACACACACACACACACCCACACACTTTGAATGTGGTTTGTGTGGTAGAATGCAAGCGCTTTCCTCAGCTCCGCCCTCAACTGAGATTACAATGTTCCTTCAGGTGTTGCCAACAGCCCTCTTAAGGCATGGTTGTTTCCTTGCTTTAAGTGAATGGGTTATCATTATCACGGTGTTCATCTCAGACGGGCCATTTGAAACCAGAACAAGGTTAATTAATTAATCAAATTTAATGGAGGACCTAGAAGTCCTCCATGAAGAAATATGTGTTTTATAAAGGCCTTAATGAATGTGGCTGCTCTGTTTGCCAGGACTTTATTGATTAGAAAACCTCACTCTTTTTCAAGATTTACTTGCCCTTGGTTATACAATGAAGTCTATCAACTATATAGTAACAGTGTGGGGGGGGGCATGTTTTGTAAATTATACATTTAAAAATATTTCAGGGAATTACAGGAAAACAAATATATATAAATATGAGTTGTGTCCATTAGGTTTAGGGATCGGTACCAAAGCTTGGTATTAATCGGCCACCGGCGCTAAAATATTAAAGCTCTGTGTCGAGGCTGAGCTCCTCCAACTGCACACAGACAAACATTTACATTTTTTCTAAGCACAACACTGAAAATTGTTACAAACAAACTCTGCTGTATTCACATTTCTGTGTCTCGAAAAACAAACTCATATACTCATTATACACCTCTCCATAGGGATTAATGACTATTCTGACACATGTACAATATGTACAAGATACAAGGTAGGCATTATAGAAACTAAAGAGCTGGATATCATCTTGATATTTAATGTTTTTTATTATTATCAGGGTCTTTGAAAGAAATATACAGTCTCATTGTTGAACGTCTTGAAAAGGGGATTTTGGCAGATCAGGGGTTAAGTCATAACACTGCTATCAGCTTGCTAATCAGCAGGGGAGAAGCACAGATGATGCATTACACATTTGTTCTCAAACACTCTTGTGTTAAAGATCTGTCTCCGTTGATTTTAGTTCAGCATTTCCCACTGTGCAGTCCCATGTCTTCATTTAGTAACTGCAGCCGATGTGTAATCCATTGGTATGCAGTATTAACAAGTGTCTGTCAGTACAGAGGTCAGTCAGCATGCGTCCTCCTCATGGTTGTTTTAGATCTTTGTTTTATCCACATTGTTTGTCAGTGACTGCATTACTATCTATCTAGGAAAGTCATCAGTGTTTTCCATACATTAATATTATTTGTGGTGGCTCACCACAACGTCAACCTGCCACAGTGTCAACATTGACGGCGAGGAATTAACTAATAGCACAATTGACCAATATGGCGACGGCCAAAAACCAAGATGGCGATGGCCATATTACAAGATGCCGAAGACCAAAAGGCCAAACTTGATGCTACAAAATGATGCTCCACAAACCATTGGGTGACATCATGTCAATGTACGTCCACTTCCTATAAGCAGTCCATGTTTGGGACGCACTAAATTCACTAAAGATTGAATATCTATTGAATACACCCTATTTTTTTCCTTGAAAATGCTACACTGTAAACAACAAATCTGTTTAAGTTGGTGCAAGCTTGTCAATGTTGGCGGTTAGCAGCCGCTAATCAAAGTCATGCACCGAGCTGACACCTAACCTAAAGCTAGGTTGAGTTGAGTTGCATTATAATGCATTCAGGCTCTATACAATACAAAAAAATATTGCAGGGCATTTTTTGGGCTTTTGGAAGAATATTTCCAGAGACATGCCTGGCAGAACATGCCTGGCAGGTGACTCACATGGCTTTCAAACCAGAATATGATAACACTTATGCCATATTTGTTACACCCAGACCTGGGTAGTTTGTGTTCAATGTTTGTTGTGTTGGCTGTCACTCACTCTGTCTCTCGTTTCAGACTCCTCCCCCCTCGTGTGCCAGCCTCATGTGTGATTGCAAGCCCCGCCCTCATTGTTTCCACCTGTGTCTCGTTCCCCTGTGTATTTAGTCTGCTCTACCCTCTGTCTTGTGCCCGTGTATCATTTGATGTTACGAACATTTAGAGTAAAGACTCTGTTTTTTTTCGCAACAAACAACCTGGTCTCTCGTGTCTGCTTTTGGGTCCAACCTCCCGTGGTCCTGGTCTTCCTAACAATATTTCCATATTGAAAATTAATATTTTATAGATATATTGCCCAGCTCGTGGTCTTGCCACAATAAACGCATATTATAAGCCATTTGATTATAAATTATTTGCCCCAATTAAACTGATTATTACACATTTTTACATTTGGCAATTAAATGACCAAATAATAAAATGCTGTGGATGTGTTGATTGGATGATCATTTACATTTTTGTGGCAGAGCTTAAAGACTTGTTTCTACCGCAATGTTTTTAATATTTCTTTCTGAGGTTTCCGTCCTTAGTACCTGTATCATTATGATTTGGGGAACATTTAGTGAAGGTATGCAAGACCCAAACATAATATGACAATGTGATAAAGTAAAACAAGCGTCCTGTCCCAACGCTGTTACACCATGCCAATCTTGTTTCAGTTAGACAAATTGGTTCTCACTTCTTCGCCAAAGGCATCATCAGTCAGCAGACGTTTTTCAGATTTTGTAAATAGCTAATTAAGCTCTGATGGTAGGGAGACACACATCATCCTTGTTTCATGCACTGCTAGACACACCAGTGTGTTTCATAAACACAAGAGAGCATCCCAGCGTGAAATGAAAAGGTGTCCCTACTGGTAAATGTTTGGTTTCTATTCCATATTAGCATGCAAGCTTGTAATTAAAAATTGAAGCAAACTACCTGCACGTAGCCTGTGAAATGGAGTGTGCTGATGAAGCTGCATTAAAGCATTGATTTTTAATTAACAATCCCCAGGTGTGAGGTGAGCTGAAACGTGAGTCTGATTAAATATGGTTTGTGATTTCAGCTTCTTATTTATGTTACATACATTACATTATGTATATTCAATACCACCACTATTTGTGTTAATAAACATCCTTTTTATATTAATATACTGCAATTAGGTGTCACTTTAACTTCCTTTTCACTTGAACAGCTCATTCTTCAGCGTATTGTATGCTTGCCAGCAGTTCATTAAATTTACAATAGCGCCAGTATAATAAAGTACATTATTCTTCCTGCTTTAATATACACACCTTAAAATGACTGTTGAACTGTTGTGATGAAAAGGGGATCCTGCTAATGAGAAAATCATACTTTGAAGCAAATAACCATTGAACAAAAACTATATGTCACTCTAATCCACTTTATTTATATCCGTATAGCTTTTCTGACAGCATGTGTGCTGCTGCAACACTTGCAAAACTGCTATTAACCTACAGTCATTTTTAAAGAAGGAGCTCACTGGTTTGTTAAGCCAACATGTCGTTTCTCTTCCACATCTCATTCTGCATGAATGCCCCTCCCCCCCAACAAAGTCTTTTTAACAACTCTGTCTGGTCCTGTCAAATGCTCAGCTGGCTTGTATTTTCAAAGTTGTTAGACGGCCATAAATTTCAAGCGCTTCACTCAGAACGAGGCAAGCTGTAACTCAAACAAATGCTTTGGATAGTGGGTGACTGTGAATGAATCTGTCTCACTTGATAGGTTTATTTGTTGGGGACAAGGACAGAGTGATATACTCAGATCTTTAAAAATTATATATAATACTTAATAGAAATCTTAACTAAAAAGAATTGACAGGTAACTGAATAAATATGTCCACATATTAAAGAAAGATGCAGTGTCAAAAACAATTTTCCCCTGAAAAGCCTGCACACACGCACACACACGCACACACACGCATGCACGCACACATGCACGCACGCATGCGCACACACACACACACACATACACACACACGTTTGTTGCAGACCACAGCTATAGTGGGCTAGGTTAAGGTACCAGGATGCTGATTGATTGAACAGCCTTTTGTATTTAAGTCATTGTTTACCAGTGTCAAATAAATCATGCTAATCTGAGTTTGCCAGTCACAGTGCAACTGAGGCAGAGAGCAGAAGATCTCTCTCTGATCTCCACACAAAAAAACACATATCCAACATACACAAACACATGTGCACGCATAAGCACATGCACACACACACACACACGTGCAGTCGGTTGGAAAATTGTTTGGCGGTGATGTGCCATGTGTGTGAGGAGAGCCAGATTGGGACAGTGAGAAACAACGTGAGAGAAAGCTGGGCCTGTCTGTTTGAATGCTGACAAATCCCTGACACTTAGACAGTCTGTTATCTTTCCCTTCTCTAATGCAGTTTCTTTCACAAATTATCATGTGATATTCTTTTATGGATGGATTATAAAGATGTAGGCTTGATTTGATTTGACAGCGGATTTTACATTGCAAAGTCAAATCTTTATATACCAAAAGAAAGGTCCATTTGATCAGGTTTAAATATTTTGACGAAGTATTTTGAAATGTGGTCAGCGTCCTCGGCTTAAAGTCAAAGTGGAATTGAAGTTAGAGCGTAGTTGTGACTGGAATGTAACGTTTTAGGGCTGTGCAACAATATCGATATGGCGGACTATCGTAATATTTTTTCACAGGAATGTGTTTGATATTTCCATGCCCAGTATTGAGTATTTGAGTATTGCAATACATCGCAATATGTAACGCTTTGTTTGGCAATATATTGTATCGTGAGGTGCTTGCCAAGAGACAGCCCATTTGGTTTCAGTTTCATCAGGAAGCTCAGCTGCCGGAGCTCGGACCTCGGCCCATGTTGACTGTGTTCCTCGTGATGCAAGTAAAAACAGGAACGCACTACTGTTTTTGTTTTCTTGTTTTCTTGTGTAGCAAATAGGCTATAAATGAAACTCAAGCGTAAATTTAGTAAGGAGGACAATCCCTACTTTCCGGTTCATTCATTAAGCCAGTCGAGTCTCACAGCGGTTACTCCATCATTGGGGGCGTGTCTGTTGAATGAACCAACCAGTCGGAGACGGCACAATTTCTGTAAGCCAATCACAGTGTTTCAAACTTTGAAATCGTTTCCCCGCTCTGCTTGCTGTCAGTTGTCATTTCAGCTCGAACCGACGTGACCCTCCTCCACCCAAGGCTCCTCCAATGAGCATTCAGTCCTGCTCATCATTCATCATCGGGTTGCAGAAACTCGCTTCTTCACCACCACCAGTGTCTGGACTCCAGGGGGATTCTGCTGGCGCAGATGTCAGCGTCACTACCCCTTGCTTTCCTAATTCAGAATGGAACCCAATCGCCAAAACACTTTGCACTATTTAAAAATTATGCATGAAACAAGTCTCTCCTGGTTGAATTGCAATTAGTGGTGCAACCCTGTGTTTCGTAATGACAATAATTTAATCTGGAATCCTTGAAGGAAACTGTACAATGATTTTGCATTTAAAGCCAATTTGAATAACTAAAAAACACTTTCATCCTCGGAATACTTGGAATATTTGTGTTGTCTAAAAATTGGCCACATGCTCCAAATAGTCTGTTTCCTCCTTTGCTAACACAGTGGAACTTCTGTAGTCAAAATATGTCATTACTTCAACTGATTGTAATAACATTCATGACGTGTTTTCCCAGCAGTTGCAGTATTTTCAAATCTGCATCTAAACTAAAAAATGATGTTGCATGTTTAAATAACTCAGAGTCACTGTTGTACATGATGCATCACACACATATTATTAGTTTATCACAGATTAAAAATCCTATCAATTGGTTGCTACAGTATGAATCACACAGGGAAAACAAGCCTTTGATAGCATTGTCTCCCCTTTGTTACTCTCTCTGGGAGATTTCCTGCTTGAGTTTGTGTTTCAGAAGTCATGAAGAAAATGGTGATTTTGTGATTTTTAATTAAGGCCGTTGGTGATGTCTTTGGCTTGATTATAACAGTGTGGCACAGCTCTGTTGTGATAGAAGAAAGAAGCAGCTAAGCAGCTCCCTTACATCGCTTCTCATTAGACACACTCCCGGGGCCTCATCAAAGATCTCCCTCCCTCCTCTTCTACCGCTTCCCTCCCTCCCTCCTTCCATAATATGCCGTTTTCCCAGTACACTTCTCCCTACAGCTCCAGGACATGCTTAACAAACACACCAGCAAAACATTCCTCCTGATGCTAAGTTTTCACCATTTTGCTCAAAAGAAAATTAGAGCAACTCTCTTCCACTGCAAAATTCACTCGTGCTTCTTTGCCAACAAATGAGTGTTTCAGTGATGACTGTTTGATCCACCATGACACAGTATCCAGAGGCTAAAACAAGGTACTTTAAGGTTGTTCTAGAATAGATGCTAATAAAACAAAAACACAATTAATTTGATTATATTATGGGTTGTATTACACATCAGAATCATTTAATCTTCCAGACTCTCTCTTAATTAAAAGCTTCATGAGACAAATTTACAAAAGATAGAAGATACAGATTGACTGACTTTTGAAAGGTCTGGGAGGCGTCAAACAAATCCTGGGCTGCCTGTTATTTATCATCTTAGTACCTTTGTTTACAGAAGATGCATGCAAGGTTAAATGTTGGCCCATGTTGGAGAACCCAGTGACTAAACTAAAATCCAGAATTAGAGAAAGTGCAGCCAGAAGGTGCCTTTGAATGATCAATGTGTCATACATAATCAAGGTTGTATGTTTGAAATAAAGCAATGAGCTGCAGGGCCACGTATGTATGTTTTCTGTGCACACACATACACAAATCCACACACACAAAACTTTTTTCATTAACCAGCCACAACAGTAGATGGTGAACTTCAGTTACCAGCTCATGAATCATAAGATGATAGAAAGCCAGAAAGCTTCAGTTTTTTTAGAAAGCCATCCAAGAAAAAGAAGAAATGGTGGAGCAGGTAAAGAAGAAAAGGCGTGGGAGAAAGGAAGAGAGAGAGAGCTGTGTTTTAGTTTTTATTACAGACCTGCGGTGTTCATTGATTGGAAAAAAAAACCTTTTCAAATTGGATTCTATACTAAAAGTAAAGAATTAACTGCCAGTTATGTGTGACAAAATGCTGCTTGCTAAATGTTCAGAGATGAATGCTAGGATATGGTATGGTAGGATATGGTTGGGCTACATGCCAAGAATGTATTTCACAGTACTTATGGAAGGGTTTTATGACACAGTATTACAACATTAAAACTAAATGTAAGTGTGTGCGTGCTTACAGAGTGCGTGATGTGTTAAACCCAACCTCATGCTGACTCAACATTATTAGTCAAGCTAACAGGTACTGTATATATATATATATAGATATATATATATATCTATATCTATATCTATATATATATATATATAGATATATATATATATATATTAGGGCTGGGCGAAAAATTTATCGCGATTAATCGCATGATTTTTCTTCGATTAATCGCATTATGTGCCAAATTCAACAATGAAGTAAAAAACTATGTGTATTGCATGCTTTTATTTTAAAGTAATGTTATCAGAACAATATAACAGCACTCTAGAGCAACAACAAGTTAACATACATACATATATAGTTTATAAATGTGCTGAACTGATGCTTCATTCTTCGTTCGGCAGGATATATTTTTCCTCCTCTGACTTCTTCACAGAACGATGGAAAACAAGAAGAAGCACTTCCAGGATTTCACTACTTTCTTTTGATTATACTTTACACCAGTGGTTTCCAAACTAAGGCCCGCGGCCCGGATACAGCCGTCCTCCACATTTGGCCCGGCCCCCTGAACAATACCAGAGACGCGTTACATTTTTTTTTCAGTCTGGCCACGCGATCAAGACGCTAAAGAACGCATAGAACGTGATATTCTATTCCACCCTTCTGCAGTCTGTGCCCCTAGCTCAGCGGTGTCCAAAGTCCGGCCCGCGAGCCAGTCACGGCCCGCGGGCCGGATTTTAAGATATATAATAACACATACAAATTCAATGAAAGAAAGAAAGAAAGAAAGATAGAAAGATGAAATGCCCCAAACAGAATTTGCTGTACTTAATGTTTTGGGAATTGTCTCACACAATGTGGTCTAATTATCTTCCATTCGGTAGTTTGACTATAGTGTTAGACAGAAAAGTATAAATTATTTGAAAGAGGGGATTCATGAGCAAATAGATGACAGAAAGAAACCTATTATTTTTTTTTTCTCTCTCTCTCTCTCTCTCTCTCTCTCTCTCTCTCTCTCTCTCTCTCTCCCGCTCTCTTTTTGTATTCCTCTTTTCATTCACAGCAAATTGCTCTGAGACTTCTAAACTCTTCCAGCAGAGTTCTCACCTGGGAACTGGCCCGGGTCTACGATCTATGCCTCATGCACTTCTAACTTTAAGTGCGTTGCCATCAGCTCAGCCAATTAAGCCTCTTGTTTCCCTGAAGTCCTGCTTCCTCCTCTAACACTAGTCATTGGAAATGAAAATAAGGCAGAAGGTTTTCCCCCAGTCGACAGAGGGGAATAGTCTCTTCAGGTCTATGTCTTCTGTTGGACATATCAGGCTTCTGATGTGTATCTAATCTGGAGTTAAAAAGGAAAAAATACTACAACCCTGCAGAAAACTGGAGGGTTTTCCATCATATGAGGTGAATAAATATCATGTCAGCTTGCCTTGTCACCACAAAGTCTGCTGCTATCAGAGGTCTAATTATGTATAATCCCTGGCCTTGCATGGAGATGGGAACTTTACAAGATACTCATATCAACCACTTTAATACTAAACCCTTTACAGGTAAATTGCATTCAAGTGCTGAAGGGAAGAATCAGCTGCAGCAAGTGCTTAAGAATCAAGATGTATAATGGTATCATCTGAAATGAAATTGGATTTCCAGTTGTCCAGGAAGGACTTTTGGCTCTTCAACTCATTGTAAAGATGTATAAAGAAGCAAAAATGCTGAAAGCAACATGTGTTGTATGGACGAATAAAAAATACATCTTTTGTTTTACCTCCATGTGCCTCTACACACAACCCTTTAGTCGGCTGAATGAGGTAATATTGAACATAGGCCGCTAGCTCAAAGGTGCTCTCTCTCTCTCTCGCAGTCTTTCTCCAGCTGTTTTAATGTTACACATAGCTGCTTACGTGAGCTTAGAAGATTAAATGTCCCTCTGATGTAAAATGATGAATTACACTCATGGTCAGTGTTGTGTTTGTGCAAGTATAATTGTGTGTTTACAAAAAAATGAAACAAAAAAAAATAGTTTGTGAAGAGCCTTTAATCAAAAATTACTGAAAGGATAAATTACATTCCCATACACTAACTTGAAATGTAACCGTATGTATTCAGCCGAGCTTTACCAGAGTGGGGTCATCTGATCCACACACAGTTACAACAAAGGCTAATACATATCATAAGGGATTTACAAAAAGTATCTTATATCTGCAAGTTGAACCACTGAAACTGAAATCTTTGAACTGAAAACTGAAGCCAAATAAAAATGGTTGTGATATTTGGCTAAAATGTATATTAGATGCATGTTTTTGGTGGATGTTGGATCAACTTTTACTCAATACTGGTATTATCTGGAAATATCACAGGAAAAACACATTTATGAAACTCAAGCTTAAGTTCAGCAAAGAAGACACTCTTCATTCTCTCTTTATTCTATGATCATAAGCTCAGTCTACAAGTCTTACAGCGATTACTCCATCAGCTGATTGGGGGCGTGTATGATGAATGACTCATCCAGTCGGGTTGGAGCAGTTCCGTAAGACAATCACAGTGTTGTTGTCTTACTTTTATATACTTCCTCCTCTGCTTGCTGTTGTCATTTCAGCTCAAACCGATGCGACCCTCCTCCACCCAAGTCACCTTCAGTCAGCATTCATCCCTGCTTATCATTCATCATCTGGATACAGCAACTCCCTTCTTCAACACCACAGCCAGTGTGTGGACTCCAGGTTGGATTGTGCTGTCGCAGATGTTTGCTTCACTACCTCTTGCTTATCCAAATTCAGGAGGAGTCCAATTGCCAAAGACTTTGCACTATACAGATACATGCAATTGTAATAAATTAATCGTTAAACTCTAAAACAAGTCTCTCCTGATTGAAATGATATTAGTTGGTTGCATGAGCTTTTCCAAGGGTGTGTACCATCCAAATATCCCTCCCATTGCTGTGATGTTCATTTGCACCTTGTAATTAACTCAGCAATTGTAATTGTCTTGATGTGGTATAAACCGCAATCTAGCTCAGAATGTAATTTAAGTATGTGTGTGTGGCGGGGTAATGGTACAACACACTAGCAAGAGGTTAATCAGGAGAGAATTAAAAGTGAGGTAAGACACTGATTAGCACATAAATGCTGCTAGCACCAGATGAATAGAAGTGTGAAGTAAAGGACAGGAAGAGAAAGGAAGGGGGAAAGACATCTAACAGAGGGAGGTACTGAAGGAGTGAGTAGACATGTGGAGCAAAAAGAGTCACATTTGCAAGCAGGCAGAAATGCTTTATTTCAGGAAGTGGAGGACTTTACATTTACATTTAGATTCCTATCCGAGAGTGAGACGCTGAGACAATTAATGTGCAATACCAACTGTTACCTGTAGGCACTTTCCCCTTCTTTGTCCAGCACAAAAGTTGTTGCCCTTGTAATGGACTACATTACTCTTAAGTGCACACACACAAACACAGATTTCTTCAAACCGTCCCCCTACACCTCTGTTTATAGGCTATTACTAACAGAGCATGCTGTAAGTCTGAGTTCTCTTCATTTTCTGCTTCATCCTAATAGGGACCACTTTCTCTTTCTCATGTCCACCAGTAAGATGCAGAGTGAGATCAAATTAATCCCACTGAGCACTGGTCTAGCAGAGGCTCTCTCAGGCGGATTTGAGTTTGGATTTGTCAGCATGAGCTCTGATGAAGTCTCCATTAGCTGTGGCTGAGTAGCTTAGTCTATTAAGCGCTAAAGGTAATTGACAAAAGGAAATAAAAGAGATGAAGGGCCCAATTTTCATGCTTCTAAAAAAGTGGTAAAGTAGAAGTATCATCGCTGGAAATTGACAATTATTTTGTCTGCCTGTCCTTGTTTGGTAATTTAGCTCAGACCACAAACCATTGAAACTGTGTTGTGGTTTTGTTGATAATTCTGGCATTCATTTTGGTCTATCCATACATCTTTAGAAAACTGCCAGTACATATATTTTGCATGTTATAAATTAGCTATGACAAACAATGGGACTATTTAAAAGGGCATAGCGATGTACTTTAGTCTTCAGGGTGTTCTGGTGATGCGCTGTCAGGGCCTTTTAAGCCTTCTATAAGGGTCTAAACAGCATCACAAAGTCATAGCTATTTTATAATTTAAAAAAAATAATAAATAAAAAACCTTTTTATTCTTACAAATACAGGGGAGTCTGCGGGGAGTCCCCGGCACAGTGCATTGAAGGCCGAGGTCTTAAACCACGGCCCGCCACTGGTATATACACTGCAATGCTGATCTTGGTTAAAAACTCCATTTAAACATCAAAACGAGATTTTTTGAGCAGTATTGTTCATGCAGAATAATCTTAATCCCGGCTACAACAGTCCAAAAGGACAAAAAGGAGACTTTATTATAGGCCATGTGTAAACAAGTAAGCAGTGTACTTGTAATATGTATACACAGTATGTCTTACAGCTGACACAAACATTCATTATACATTCATCATTCCATTAAGTGTTCTACGAAGAGAATAAATATGGTTGAAAAAAACAAAACATTTTAGCAAAGATTTGTTTTACAATAGGCAATGATTGTTGAGTGTGGGTTTTAAAGAAAAAAAATGCGCCAAATTATTTTCAATTTGTACTCTGTGTTCATCCTGCTCATTAGAAACATTATCTACATTCCACCCTTGTGTTGAATGAAAATGACAGCAAGTGGTAGAAAAAAAAAACATGAAACAAACTTGTATCAGACCTCTTTATTTACAAATGTTCAGCATGCAAAGTTATTTTTATTTTTTTATTAAACCCATCTGAACACAATCAGCCCCAAAGCAGGTTTGTTCGGCTTGTATAATGCATGCACCCCTCTTGTTTGTTTTGCAGTTATTTGTTGATGCACTTTCTCTTTTGTATTACCAGAGCAAATTTAATTAGAGCTGAAGGAATACAAATCAGTGCTCACACAAATGCTGTTTGGTGCCCTAATAAAGGACGTGGAGAGAGGAAGGCAAGAATTACAAATGTGTTTTCAAGAGCATGGAAAGAGAAGTGCTCTAGGAACATATATCTTAAATACATTATTGTTATTTTACAAACTGGCCCTATAGGCTTAAGTAAATGGACCCACTGATTATTAAAATAAGAGTTCTTTCTTGTGCTATTCAGAATATTTCTTTGATTTCAGAGAAATGCACAAAGGCTTCATATTTAGACAAGTGATCCGAGGCAACACTTGTGCTGTCATTTCAGAAGAAACAACATTGCACCTGCCATTTCTGAGTTCTAGAAAATAAAGAGTAACCTTTTCAGTTTCTTTTAAAAACAGAGACACAACAGCTTACTACAAACTCACATTTTATAGCAACTGGTTAATTGTATGCATGTCTGTGTCTGTCTAGACATCCCGGGTTTACAATGTAAAGTAACCAAATGCTTCCTCACTATATTCATCCTGCACCTCTCCTTGTCCTTTAGTATTTTATTCCATCTTGTCCTCAATCTAACCTGTGTCAGTTTGTTTTTCCTTCCTTCACATCCCCTGGCTTCCTTTCTGCTGCCTCGCTTTACTTTTCATTACCTCTTTTACTGTGTCCCTCTACTGCCGAGTGTTGTGCCTCTTTACTCTTCTTTTTCTCTTTCCCCTCCCTTTCCCACTTTACCGCACTTCCTTTCCCCATACAGAAACATACACCTTGACCTCAACTCCATCACTCATTCTCCCACAGGCCAGCTTTGTTTCTCAGTATTAATTGCCAAGGTCTTCCTTCTGCTTCATGGGTCCATTAATACATTATTTCAAGGCTGAGAGGTAAGAGGAGCTGCAGTACACTAACATGTTCAGGCACACATCTCAAATCCAAACACATTGCACATACAAATAGCCTGATTAACATGTAAATGTACAATGGGAAAAAACACTTAATTTAAAATGTAAATTTAATATATTTGCAGTTGTTAATTGAGTGCAACCATTTACACATCTTCTGAAACAAAAATCAAGTTTTCCTGCAGCTTTATTTAGGTAAAGCTGCATTAAGTATTTTGTTTGAGTGTAACAAATTAACCTGTTGGGTCAAATGAATCGCCAATCATTTCTTTGCGTAGAATTTTCCACCACAGATCCAGTTATCTTCAGCCTGCCGGATCAACCAATCAGTAGTGACCATATACATATTACATACATAAACATACAAATACACACCTTGATTTTTTTTTCATTCGTAATCAAACCTATCTATAATAATGGATGAGTTTAACATTTGTACAGCGCTGTCTCTTGTAATGTCCAGTGAACATTCCCTTACACTCTGCTGTTTATTTTTCATTCACTTGTTTTGCTCTCTGTCGTCAGTGTATTATACTGCCACTTTCAAGAATTCATGGTGAAGATAGTTGGGGGAGGATTTTCTTTCTAACTCTCCTATTCCCAACTTGGTTTGTTAACAGAGTGTGCCTGAGACTGAGTGGGTTTGTATGAGACTGCTCAATCAGCTCAGGCTACAGCGACACACAATGCAGTTACTCAGTTAAGTCCAGAAACAACCAACCCAGCAGGAATGATTCCAATCCTTCTGACCACTCTGTCATTGTTGAGCATCACATCCTGCACCAACATCCTGTCCCAACAGGAAATACATATAGAAAGAAAACGTCGCAGTGCCTTTAGTAGTGTCTTTAACTGTGCTACTCAGTGTGATCAAGCAAGTTATTGTTCAGGTCAGGATGTTCAATGTATGTTCATCAAGACATGCCATCACCAAATGTGATCATCTTCATCCAAAACAATGCATTTGCTGAACACTATAACCTTATTGTGGCTGAAAAACATGAAGATGTCATCATAAATTCTACGCTTCTTAAAAATGGTTTTGAGCCTGAACAGACTATGTGCTACTTTAACTCCCAAAAAAATCCAAACAGTCTTTAAACTACCTCGACCAACTGGTTTATTCTGATTTTAGACCTGCAGTTTAGTTCCTCTGACTCTCTGAGGAGGTAGAACAGCCTTTGATATCAGACAAACATAATGATTGATTCATTGACTTGTTTATTGATTACTGTTGCTTGACCTTTTGCCTGAAAAGACTGAATGATCACTAAGTGTAAAGTAAATACAGATATTTTCCGCTGGATCATCAGCTAAAATGGGGCCTCATGCTTGTCAATGCCAGCAAGACTGCAAGGAACAGGGTGAGAGTTTTTCTTAACTTAAAAATGATGAATGCATTTCTATGTACAGAACCCACAGTATCAGACATGTTTTAGAGCAAGAGGATAGCATGTTGCGTACAGAGGAAGAAACCTGAAAGATATTGAACAAAACACCTTCAGAATGCATGCATGCAGCCACAGATACACAGTACACTAGTAATTTGATATTGTTTCTTTAGCTTTTACTTGTCTGTAAATTGTTCAAACAAAAACCTCGTTTATAGTCCAGCAGTGGCATGCTGATCCGGGCTTCGCTGTGGAGAAATGACTTTGCTTTCCGTGCGGCGCTCACGTCTAGACTCTGTTTTAGTTGCAGTCGTGTTCCTCTGTAGATGACACCATTTCAAATTTATTAAGCCAAGCTTTGTTTGAGAGGGCCTACAAATTAAAGTACCAGGTTTTGTTTTTTTCACCCTCTCGCTACCCTCCATCTCTTTCACAGCAGAGTGCTGAAGCGAGCATGACTTTGTCTCTGATCCTTTAATATACAGCCAGGGTCCTCTGTGCTCACCACTGTGTGTTGTTTGTGTTCTGTTGGCGTCCTCGCCGCTCTGCCACAGAAACTCAGCCCCACTCAGTTCTTTCAATTCATTAGCTCCCCACCAATGTACCCTGCTAAAACAAGTAGAAGCGGCGCTTGTTTACTGCCTGACAATACACAACAGACTTAATAAACAATCTGATTTCGCAAATAAAGTATTATATATCTGATATCCGGCGTATACTCCACACCTTGTGAATTAGTTGTTAAAGCAATAGAGTCAGTTAGGACAATTTCTGACGGAATTTTGTTGTTGCCTTTCTCTTCCAAACCGATGTTTTCACTCTATATTGCTGTTTCAGAGCAGCTTCTAATTTTCAGATTTGTCTTGTTAAATACTATCTGTTCAAGTTACTGTATAATTAACTTAAGACTAAGTTATGCTATTAATTCCGTACTAATGTACCTGTTAACACACAGATGTTTAGCAGGCATAGTGGTTATCATGTTTTTATTTTTAGCGTATAAGCATGATAGTGTTTGTTCATCATCACTTAATGCAAAGTAGCATAAAGCTGAAGCTGATGAAAATGGCAATGGTTTGGTATGCATTTGGTAATGAACACATTTTTGGAATTGCAATGCAACATAGTAGATGTTGAGATATTTCACTGGTTGAGTGACTACTGTTGGCACAAACGGGACAAGCCAGGGCATTTACGGAAATGGAAATGAATGTTTTTATTTAGTTAGTTGCATGACACGCCATCCAATAGTTAAGGAAATCCAAAATAAATCATCTTGTTTCCTCTTTTCGGACAGAGATCTCGAGCATATTGAATGATTTATTGCTTTTTGCAAATGTTTTACAGCATGGCCCTGTGCTTCAGGTAAGAATAATCTTTTTAATATCACCTCCAGCTCTGTTCACCACCCTACCTTTCCCCTTAATACAGTTGTACAAACCACCCAATTCAGAAACCCAAACAATCTCGTTCAAAAGTCCACAGAGTAAGGGGAGGCAATATAATGAGAACATTAACTCAGCTATGTTTTGTTTTTCATGCTTTGTTTACAAAAACATCTTCATCTCCATTCAAAAAGAGTCTTGCGAAGCACAGAATGAGGAACGCACGTGTAATGTTACCAATGCAAAGATGCATTGGTATCCACTAACCCAAACTCTGGGGTCTTGTTAGGGACCCAGTTCCTCATTAGAGTGAAGCCTTTAGCATCTTCACTATCTCCAACTCTTCACTCTTTGACATTGATGGAATTGTGTTGCTGTAGTTCAACAGTCGAGGCAGAAGCAGACAGCAGTTTAGTGGACAGAGGGGAGGTTGCTGGTACCACAATGCCTCTCTATGAAATGCACGTCAGGTCTAGCCAGTGCTGTGCTCTGGCAGGGGACATCTCACCTAATAAAGTTCTGAGAAAGGAAGACATAAAAGACGGAGAGGGAGAGAGAAACAGAGAAAGCATGAGGCCAAGAGAGAGCCGGCACTCGGGGAAAGAGACCGACAGACCAGAACATGCGATGAGACAGAGCTGAGACAGAGAGAGAGAAAAAGCACACAGGGAAAGAGCGAGACACAAAGTATAGAGTTTGGGTTTCGTCCAGAAAGGTTTTTCTGTCATGCTGTTTTTCTGAAATTTGATGATTTTATTTTGTTTTACAAGATTTTTTACTTTACTATTCACTGGTGTTGACTTTCTTGTGATCACAAACACTGTAGCTTAGCTGTCAAACTTTTTCAAAAACTTTTCAATAACAGCTGAAAGATAAGAAAGTCACATTGGTGATTGTATTAACTGTTATCTAGCTGTTAGCACCATTGGAGAGTAAACATACTTAGTGCAATGTTCTCTATCTGGTCTATGCTGATTTTGACTACACAGTTTATAATGATTGTGCCTGTTTTTGTTTTGTGTGTGTGTGTTTGTGTGTGTGTGTGTGTTTGTGTATAAGCACATTTATGCAGAGAGTGTGCAAACACAGGAACAGATAAGCTGGCAATTCAGTGAGAGTGGGTATGAGACTAATTGGCCATAAATAAAACCACTGGCTTAATTACTCACACAGATATTTAGCTTGTCTTAAGCAGAAATCACAGTATTGGAAACATCTGCACAAGGTCAGCCATGTAGCAACTTTGCAGTTTGACCACATCTAACCATCCATCTATTCATTAATCTATCGGTCTATTTATCCATACGTTGTTGAAGCTGCATTAATCGTTTTTTGAGCCATTTTACCACACCAAGGTAAAAGCAACATGTTTGGCATATTTTGGACTTGTAAGGTTAATATGGGTGGTCCATCAAAAATACCTTCTAATTCAGCTGTAATTAAGGTTGTTGGAGTCATGAGAATGAATCCAAATACTAAGTTGCTGGCTATAATACCAAAACGATGAGCTGAAAGATGCTACAAAAGTGCCGTAAAGCTAAGGGGAACTGCAGAGTCTGGTGATAATTTTCTGTAGGTTCATCATTACAAGCTATGACCCTATAGGATATGGAACATATACTGTAGTCATCTTTACCATAAATGACATCCAGGGTATGTTGTTATCTGTAGAAACTGGGGCTGGACTTGGCCGATGATTTTCCTGTTAAAAGTGAAGGAGCAGTTCAGACACGTAGGAAGGTCACTGCTTCATCTTGCCCTCAAAGTCATCTTCAGTTTTTCTCACAAACAATTCAAAGAATTTACAGAAAAGGGGTTATTGTGCAGATTGTGGACAATTGTACTTACTCTTTAGCACACATGTCAAAACAAGTGCAATTTGTTTGAATGAACAGAATTACTGATGAATTCAAATATATTGTCAGAAACCAATGCATTTTTCAGAGATTTTTACTTTTTATTTTATTTTATTTGTATTCTTATTGAATAATTGTGATCCAAAGCAAATGAAGACAAAAACTATAACAAAAAAATAAAAATAATTTAAAGTTCCAGCTTATCAAAATGTCAACAGTATAATAGAAGAATAACTCACACTACTAAAAAGATCATTTATAAGACCATTCACTGCATCTGGCCTCTGTCCCAATTCCACTGATGTGTAATGTCACTGCATCTGCATGTGGAGCTTTCTGGAGTTCATTAAATATTCTACGAAAAGCATTAGGTATGATCGACTGTGAGTTTGATGTCCATCATGTTTAAAAAAATATATATTTTTGCTGGATATTCTTGAGATAATCGCACAAAGTCAAAAGCTTAAATGTAAAAGATCCTTCATCTCACAAAATAACTTTCCTTTATGCTTATGAAGAATTTATTATTGGAGAATTTGTCAAGATAAATAAATCTTAATAAAGACTAAACTAGTCCTCCGGCCAGCTTAAGCTGCTTATGAATTCTCTGAGTATTACATTACAAAGTAACTACTTCACAGTGCGTTAACACAGCATGAGTTGTTTTTCCTCTCAATAAAAGAACATTCAATATCCTGCCTGCTAAGAATACATACTGTAATTTAGAAATTTGCTTTTATAGTGCATCTCAGAGAATCTGTGGTAGTATAACATATTTTTAAATTAATTTGTAATCACTGATATTCTCTCATCTGGAGTTCTGGAGTTGCTGCAGGCCACAGAAAGGGCAGACTGGGTAAAAGACAATGGAACTGAATAAAAAAACATGACGCATTAGGTGTCTTTTTTCAAAAGAATTCTGGATTAATGTGCCATTCAGTGCCTGTCCTGGTTTTCTAAGGTTTTATTCAACCGGGAGTAGGTAGTTTTGTGAAAGGATGAGCCAATAAAGACACCTCCGGGAATGAATGTGCTCCACGGCCTCCAACCTCTGGTTGTCTCACCCCATCCTCTTACACACACACACACACACACACACACAGATACAAATACAGAAGTAAAACTGCTCATACTGTTCTAACACAGAAAATGTGATGATCAACCGGACATTCAAAGATCACGTGACATCAGATCCACGTGATGATGGTCTATGCACCATTACTTTTCAAAAAGCTCAACAGGTCCACTGTCAGGAATGCTTCAGTGACTTAATCAACTAAGTAACATCTAAGTAAACAGCAGAAATGATCCGTGACAAGTTTTAGTATAATACAATAACATATAAAATATATATTGAAATATCTGGAAGTTCAAACGAACTTGAAAACGTGACGTGGCTCGAGGGTTTTAAAAGAAACTAACAACCTTTACAAATATTCTGTCATGAACAACTTCTTCCATTTGGCACCATGACTGACAATCATGTCTTCTATTGACTTGTATTGATGACAGTTGCTTTAGTGGAGAAGGTGTGGTCGCAACAATACAAGTGAAATACCCAAAGCTGCAATATATAGCAAAACTTTAATTACCAACAGTTGAATATGATCTATTTCATTTTAAATTGTGGATTTTTGTGAAATTTAAGATGTCTAAAAGTCACTGCAGCACTCAGGGAATTTAAAATGTCTGTACATAACACTAATCTAAATGGAAAATGGATTGGTTTTGTCTTTTAAATTCAAATATGATTAAACCTACTTCCTGTACTCCACCCGCTTTTGTCTCTGTTGTTCTTAGTCGGATAGCTCGTGCTTGACCTTGCCCAATTGGACAGACTAATCGATAGCTGCTATCATTACAGCAATGTGACTCACTTTAATGCCAGCTAGATGCTGAGGAGCATCAGTATTCATGAGGACAGTTCATACTTTGTGACATTTTTCAATTTCAAATAAAATTGTACTGATCATCTAATCCTTTCTATTACCTACCTCCTGTCGCATTTGTCACTCGACAACAACTGATGTTCATACAATAAACAGTTCGAACACACAATGAGAATTGTAACTATAGCTCCAACTGTCAGTTTCAGACCGACGCAGTTGTCATTTTCACGTCCAGCGCCTCTGTTGTCTAAGTTGTAAATGTAATTGCTTCCATCTGTGCAACCATATGCGCATTACTATCTTGAGACAGCAGAAAATCAATGGCTCAGTACTTTCCTGCTATTTAAACTGCCCATTATTCAGATAGTAAGATGCAAGGAGTCAATGCCTCCAACAACGCCGTGGTGTACACTCTGCTTGTTACACACACAAGGACGTGATTTCGTCAATTAAACAGGTTATTGGTGCGTTTGCTCATATGCAGTCAAATGGAGTTGTTGGTGGGACAGTGGATTGGAAGACAACAGAGGCAGAGAGTCCACCAGCCAAGGACCACAGATTCACCTCTAATATAATTCGACATAGACTTGGATTCAACTCCCTTCAGCTCTCTTCCATTGCATAAACCGTCAGCTGGTTCCAGCGTAGCGAGATGTTTTATGGCGGTGAAAATGGAACTTAAGGAGTCACTTGAAATTGCGCTCCAAAAAGATGAAATAAAAGTCCTTTAGAGGAAAATAATTATAAATCCGGAAAAATTACTCCCCCCGTTTTTTCCTGTGTGGCAATGTCAGTTGGGCCCATTGTCATGTGACCATTCTGATTGTGTGTCTATGTTGAGCTCAATTTAATTTTGTCACAGAAACAACAATTCAGTACTCCACTCAATGGACAGCAACAAATGGAGCGTCCTCATAATCAGTAAACAAAATGTAATACTCACCAATTTAAGACAAGTCTAGGGCTGTAGCGAATAGTTAGAAGCTTTGAAAGTTCATGCATAACGTTAGTATTTTAATTTGTTTGAATGCTGTACAGCTTTTTTTGGCATGACTATTGATTCTGTTCGAACCTGGTATCTCTGCACACTGGCAGCTAAAGGTCATGCGACACTAATATTATTAGCAATATACTATTAAAAGTACAGCTGAAGCTCAGAGAAACATCATTAGCTTTTAAGATATTTATGGCCATAATGGAGAATGTAAAATTCTGAGCAGGCATGAATGTCTGTACCAAATGTCATAGTAATCAATCCAATAGCTGAGACCCATTAAATTTCAAGTTAATGATGATGTTTCAGGAAAAAACAGAGATCACCAAAGTCATCATTGACTGGGAGCCATAAATGTATGCACAACACTTTGTGCCAATCCATTAAGTAGCTGTTGATATAATGACTGGATGAGGGACATACTTGACCTGATGGTGACACTATTTGAAATGTCACAGGATCATCAAAAGTTGTAGAAAGAAGGACCAGGCCATCGAACACGGGATGTTAAATGTACAGTTTGGAAAATTAATAATTCCAAGATTGTAGAGCATCAGCACAAATATTTCCGCTCACAACGGAAAGTCGACACTTGCTATCTTGCGGGATGGGTTTGTTGGATTCTAATCTTCCTCCTCCTAATTAAGCCTCAACCATGTTGGATAACCACAATTATATTGCTTTTGTCTAACATTGAAGTGATATTTGATCATGACCATGATTCATGGCTGCAATTTGTAGAAATCAGTGGTTAAATGTGTGAAGATCAGACTTTCCAAGGTCAGTTATTAATTTTTAACGCTTACTAGGGCGTTTTCAGCTTTTACAAGTATAGACAGACATACTGTTAAACTGTTGAGGCAGTAAGCTGTTACTGTTTGATAAAAAAAAAATCCTTATCGATCGTGCAAATCACCTTTGTGCAGTAACAACACAGACACTCTTTGTCCTCAAACTAAACACCCATCTTTTCAAGGAGCTCCTCTCATCCCTTCTACACACAGAGGCATACATAACATATCCTTGCTTATCTTTGCTGTAATTGCTCTTAGAGCCTCCGAAACTCTCTCTACTGTATCTCTTACAGTAATTAATTGAAGGTCATAAACTTCAAAGGAAATTCCACGACTTGCAACCATAAATAAGTCGCAATCAATACTACATACATACATACATACATACATACATACATACATACATACATACATACATACATACATACATACATACATACATTTTTGCTGAACATAATAACTGAGCAGTACAAAAGATATTGCAAAAACATTACCTGCTTTCATTTTCAGTTTAGAATGATACTCATAAAAGCTCTTAGTGCTCCACACAACCACTGCTATGCTATCCTCATCTTGTTAATTACGTTTTTGTTGTTGATCTGACATTGAAGTGATTTGTACTGCTTATTAAGTTGACTAGTCCATCCAGTCTGTGTGTTTCTATTGTGATACCCAGATTTGTCTTAATTTACACGGGGAGATTTATGAGCAGGATATGATGAGCTTTTTTTCAAATCAGATTTTACGCTAAATAAAGTAAACATCTATATTTCTCCATTACATAAAACACTGTCAGCAATCAAACATATCAAAAAACTGTTGTAATAGAAAGAAGTGGAAGATGTGACCTTTATTGGATATGCAGGTCGTTCCAAGTCCTTTATAGTAAATTGTTCTTGTGAGACCCTGCAACATTTATCAGAACAATTCTACATTTTACCTTCAGATTTATGCCACTGAGGAAGCATTTTAAGAAGCCACAGAAGAACAGTGTTTGATGAATAATGTAAAGAGGACAGTCGTAAGGATGTAACATTTTTTCCTTCCTTCTATACTCAGAGCGTCTAAGATAAAGCACAGAAGATCTCCAGTGGCTGGATATGAAACGAATGGAATTCACTCTTCAAGCATAACAGAACGTTTTTTTTGTTCACTAAGTTTGTCACTCCTTTGAGAGCTATGCGCGTGTTAAGGTGTGTGTTTAACACAAAGCTCTCATCCATGAGATGCTTTGTCATTCTCTGGAGGAAAAGAAGGATGGAGGTAAGGAGAAACCAAGAAGAGTAGGAAGACTCTTCTAAGTTGGGAACTGACCCCATATTTCCACAACCCCAAGTATATGTTTAAATGTGGGGCTAGAAGATGATGAACAAGACAATATCTATTTTTATTGGATGGACTGTGCATCCACAAATAAAGGTATAAAGAAATGTATAGAAAATATTGGAAATGCTGTAGTAACTACTAGTTGATATTGTATTGCAATATCAGATAGTGAATTGTGAATGAAAATGTTACCGATATGCTCAGTGTCACCATTTTGGGACTTGCCAGATTTGAAAATTAGCTGTATATAAATGTAATTTTTTTGTACATGTGGCGTGTTGGGGTACTTGCTGAAAGGGATGATTCTGTTCTGGGAGGACCGTCTCAGTATATACATGTTCACAGACAATGCACTCAAGAACTTGTTTATTTGGAATCAAAACTTGACCTGGGTAAAACTGCTAATTTGCTTTGTGCACATGATTCTGGGTAAGCATCTAAACGTCATAGAGATTTCTCAAAAGCAAAGCTTTGGCCTATCAGTAATGAACCTGGAGTAATCTTTGAATCAACAGGCGCAGCAGCAAATCCCTTCTCCCCTCTTTGTACAAGTGTGAGACAACTGAAGTCACAGGCTCAATAAGAAATCCCACCTCCCCAGTGTCAAAGACAACAAATGAAAGAGAACAGCGCAGCTCTGAGCCATTCAGCCCAAACCCCTCCACACTGCGCTCCACTAAGAGGCGGCTCAGAGTAGAAAGCACACATTAATTAGACTTCTATCTGTACATCTCTGCTTCGCTGAATGGAGAGAGAGGAGGGAGTGAGAGTGTGAAAAGAGGGGAGATGAGAAGGGTGAAAGAGGAAAAGAGCTTGGTATAAGCTCATCTCTCACGTCTAATACTGTGCATGTAAGCAAACAGCACCTATTTTTCAATTCTCTCCGATTTGGCTATGCCTTGTGAGGAAGACATAAATGAGGAAAATGTAATATGTATATTTCATTTAGCTACTGAATGAAATGGAATACAACATTCCTAACTATGTTTGTGTGTGTGTGTGTGTGTGTACATAGAAAGACAAAGAGAGCACTGTCTTAACTGGACTTCTGAGAGAGGAGAAGGCTCTCTTCTGGGAAGTCAAAGGTCAAAACTTACAACAAACTTGAGCAATATATAGTTGATTACTATACACTTTCCAGCTCTCCAGAATGAAGTAAGCAAGCTAATTAGGCACGGCCTGTTACAAGAAGGTCAAAACCAGACAGGTTATTTATACTTACAGTATCTAGTTTAGTTGTGATGGAACAGAAATGGGAGATGGTGACAAGAAAAAAAACAAACGTGAGAAACAGAAAGCAATTGCTAAACACATTTAGAGACCGTGATCATGTCAACACAAGTGAGAAGATAATCACACGCCCTTGGAGTGTAAATTAGTTCCGATTACTGTATTCGTTGTGATGGTTTGACTTTGTGGTGACATCTTATGCTGAGGTGATGAGAGATGGGAGAAAGCCATTGGTGTGAGTTAATTTAAATACAGTTTACTAATTAGACATGCACGAGCTCGCAGCCTTGGCAGTAAAGTCATTAGACAGCAAGTGCTGAAATTAGTTTAGCGACCTATTAATTTCTAAGGATTCTCATTAGTTGTTGTGTATGTTGCATCTACGACATGTGCAATTTGTCATGTCCAGTCTGAAACAAGAGCACTGTCCATTCAGGACAAATGACATGAAAACAAAACTACTAAAGAGACGCTTCATCCAAAAATGTAATATCATTGTCTACTCTTAAGTCAAAACGCCGGCGAAGTGTATGTGTCGACTTTGATGGGACACAATAATTAAGTTATGTGCTCAGTGAACCACATATTTCTTTAAGCAGTCCACACCTGTTGGTCTATTAATCACATACTATGTGTAATGAGGTGAGCATATTCATTCCTATCTTTAGAAAGCTGAACACTTTAGGAACATAACACAGTGGTCAACCCCCTGCTGTTTTAATGCATTTTCTAGTAGTACAGGTTGCATCAGCATCTCGGGCCTGAGTACACGCACTGAATAACACTGCACTAGTACTGCAGTTAGTCACACATTCCCAAGAGCTACTTAATCTTTCTCTGTGATTCAATTCAACCATGAGATGGTCTTTCTGGGTAAAAGGTACTTGAAACAACTACTTGAACTCCATTTCAAAGCCAAGACTAGAATCCACCATTGCAGCCTGAGACTCCATCTGATGTCTTTAAGGTGTGACATTAGCATTGCGTGTTTTGATTTTTTTTAACCTGTTAAATACAATATCATTTACAGTGAGCAGCAAGCAGTCAGGTAGCCTGAAGTCTGCACTCAGGGGGAAACCCTTGACTGGCTTTGTTTGAGGATTGCAAACTCTTGCAATGAGCTTAGTGACGTTAACATGTGTAGAGCGTTATCAACAGTTTTAAAGGAAACATTTCGAGTTGTGGATGTGTGTGTGTGTGTGTGAGTGTGTGTGTGTGTGTGTATTTATCTTTTCTTTTTCTTTTTTTACGTATATACATTTTATTGAATTATTGTCCACTGATTGGTTAGTTTTTCTATAAATGTTATGTGCTTGTTTTTTTTTATTTAAAAAAAAAAAACAATTCTAAATTGTGTTAGCTTTTCATTATCATTTCTTTCTTCTTAAGTGTGTGCAAATACAATAAAATAAGATATTTCTGGATGAAGACAATATCACAGAAATTTACCGCAACCAGCCAAAAAATAGTCCCACACAACCCTCCATAAAGCAGTAATTTGTGTTTTTACACATTTTAGACACATTTGTTTACATAACACATGTAGTAGTGAGCTTTAGAGGTGCTGGTCGGCCGATTTTGTCCGATACATTATGACTCAGTAAGGCCAGCTGCTTATCTTTTCTCCAGTTTATATGCATCCACGCAGTGGCGTCATAGTGTAGAGACACAGGAGTTGTATTGCTCTTCTCATACATGTAGTGAATACATGTATTACCCAAAAGTATATTCCCTTTTCTGACAAGAGCAACTGCAATAACAAACGATGATACCTAAACTGTTTTGTTTGAATAATGTTTATTTATACCTTTCAGAGTCATATTTCAAATATATTTTCCTCTAAAATACTTTATGGAAGAGATATACAACACTCAGCACTGTTTGATACCTCTCTCCCTTTTCTTCCCATTAGAGGAGAATTTCACATATTTTGTTCCATAATGGATTAATACATATAGACTGGAGTATGCTCTAAAACCTTATAGTCAGTACTATCACTGTGACCAATGCATTGTTTCCCAAAACATACTCAATATGTACAATGCTTGTCACAGTGAGTTACAATCTTAAAAAAAGTTATATTCATAAGATTCTAAAGGTTTCCACTTTGAAGCTGTTTGGTGAAACATCTGATGTCACAAAACATGGACAGAAACAGTCATGTGTGTTCGTCATGTGTCAAAAAGTCCACTGGAGCACCGAGATTCAGTTCCATATGGACTTGCAAGGTGTGTGCCACACATTAATCAAAAGTGAGCATTTACTCTTTTTTTTTTTAACTTAATTTAACATCCTATTGAAATGCGTTTTAGGGAAATCAGGACAAGAGTCCAGCATTTTGTGGAAAAAGTAACTCCTGCCTCTAAACCAAGACTGTAATAGCCTCATAAGGGTTTAAGTAACATTACAGGAAGCATTACGCTTACCAGCACTCATTGACTGTTTTACATTGTCTTCTTTCCCACGAAAAAGAAACTTGTACTGCAGTTGCTCATTGTCTTCACAGCTTTTTCACTTATGGAGAGAACAGAGGTGGAGGAGTACCAGACAGTTTATTGCAGGAAAACTCAATCTGTTCAAGACCGTGAAGACAGTATACAGTGTGTGAACAATTAAC
Source organism: Clinocottus analis (assembly GCF_023055335.1). Lineage (NCBI taxonomy): Eukaryota > Metazoa > Chordata > Actinopteri > Perciformes > Cottidae > Clinocottus > Clinocottus analis. Next base: position 16,901,098 of record NW_027175820.1, on the reverse strand, counting down.
AGTCAGTTTGTCATTCCAGTCGTGTGGTTGTAAGTCCTGTGTTTGTTGGACTCATCCACTAATCTATTAATTTTCTAAATCTACCTCACGAGCTCAGACTGTTGCATCGTCACGTGAATGTGTTAATTTGTGTATCCACCACGTAAAACGATCCCAATTGATCGTGAATTGTGTTCATTCTGAGCTACATAGAAAACAAGCATAATTTGTGCTCATGTGATAAAAAAACCATAGATTGCATTTAATGACTATCTCTTGAATCGCCATGATACTGAGCTGGTATGTGAACATGTGCTGCTCTAAAAGTTCTCAGTAAGCAGATGAATTAGCATGTTGCTAACAGGAGATGGAAATGATCAAGTTGCTCACATTTAATGGACTCAAATAAGATCCCAAAATTCTATACTTTTTGATATGACTACATTTCGCCCTGGTCTTTTACTGACTTAACCTACCTTAGAGAGTTGCAACTGATATAGATAAGCCTAAATGTAACATTATGCAATAAACTTGACTTTAGATATTAAGATTTCTGATTAGGGCATTTTCATGACTAATTTGCGTGGTACACTTTTAGGTAGTTGTCTTGTCCTTGGTTTGTCTTCATCAACATCATTTAAAACTGGATTTGAAATAATATAAATTAAATCTGGAGGCACAAGTGTCTTTTTTCTTTTTTTTTTTTTTTTTACCTTTGGACGATCCATTAGATTATAGTATTGTTATTGGTTAGGAAAGCATTAAATAAAAAATCATTTAGTAATGAGTGTGTTTTGATGGACCTCCTCTTCCACTCAAAAGTATCAGTCTGATTCAAAACATTTCTGTTGTATGCTAACTGACAGTTGTGATCTGCACGTCTAAGATATGTTTGTTGGCCACAAAAAGTGTTTCACCTAGGAAATATATTCTTATTATTGACAAAAGCTTTTTATTTATTAGATGTTTGTTTTATTCACAGATGTTATTTGAAACAAATGAAGCACATGATTGTGTATTTTTTTTACTGAAATAACACATATCAATTGAATTATAAGTGATGCCTTCAGCATGGGATATTGTTATGTAAGATATATGCAAACCTCACTTTTGTCCGAGTTACGGCACAAGCAAAATTAAGTGTTGCTAAAGGTGTGATTACACTCCAAATATAGTAAAATTGCAATTACAAAAACCATATTTAAAATGGTTTGTAGCTAAAAAACAGAAAAAGACAATTGCTTGATCTAAGTTCTCTTGAATAATCCATTCGGACGGTCATACAGGGACTCAAGCACTGCTGTCATTAATCCACTATCCAGTCAAAATTCTGAATCATGTTTTGGAAAAAACAAATACCAATGTTGTTGTGTCATGCACGAGTCAATGGATACAGCAGCTACTTTCCCGCCTTGCAATATTGCCACATACTTTAATACTCATTGGTAAAAAAAGGACAATTTGTTGCTTGAACAGTCAACACAATGATAATAGGAAAGCTTAGCAACGGGTTGGTGTATGTTATGCTTTTATATGCTGTTCTTGCGTTGGTGAAATAATGCAATGTCTTTCACTTTACACGTGAGCTATGAATTCTCATACAAAGCCGAAACATAACCAAAGTGTTTTTGCGTGTCATTTTGGAAAATAGAACAAAGGTGACAGAAAATGCATCTTAAGATTTCCACAGTATTCTGTCTGTTGACTTGCAGCTGTCACATGTCCAAGTGCATGCCAATGATAGGCTCGTACTGCCATTGCAACATGGGGCAATATGAGAGATGGTTTGACAATAAGCACAATGAGATGCCTTACACATTAATGTATCATGATATTTCTGAAATGTATTTATTATGACATGGGTACCACGCACTGACCCACAGTGTGCTGCTTGAGAGCTGAATAATGCTTATGATACTGTACAACTTAAGCTGATAAATACCACATGTAGCCAATTCCATAGCCAAATAAGCAGGTGGAATTGGAGGTGTTGCAAGGAATGCCTAAATACACTTTTTGCAGTGTTGTGTTTTTAGGGAATGAAAATATGTTCAGTTTAGATTTAGAGTAGATGACTGCAGATTAACCGAGCTACATTACAGGAAAGCATGTCACTCAAATTGTGAAAACTTCTAAAATAGTTTGTATGATTCAGTTACAACCGGCCATCAGATGCACTTATCCTGCCAAAGCAAATTTATGACAGAGATAAAGCGAAGATACAGGAATATGGAGAGTCTGCCTTCAGTAGGCTTTAAATGACTTCCATATTCTTATATTACTCTACTGTCAGTGGAGCTTGAGAGATTTGTCCAACATGCCTTAAACAGCTTTGTGTGAGCTAAAAGCTGGCAACTATACGGTATGATGTTCTACACACACAATAGTAAACATCAGTACCAGCTTTACATTGAAATCGCCACTTACAGCCGACTGGGTAAGTCAATTAGGCACATTATTTCTGCATGTTATGTACTATTTATAATTATAAAATCAATATGACAATTTGTACCAATCACAATGAAGAAACAAAAATAACCCCAAAAAATAAGTGCAATGAACAAATCAACTTGACATGACAAAAGTACATAAGGTGTTAATAATTCACATGTAATGCACATGGTAATGAAGCAGATTAGTATACACAAGTTACTGGAGCAGGGTGACTGGTGAAAGGGACACTTTCTAGAGATACGTTGATGCAGCAAAATGCAAACATGTTATCTACCCACTGAATGACTAAAATAACTACAGCTTTACTTATTTTTAGTAAGTAAACAAAACTGACAAATGATGAGAAATACCCAATACGATGTGCTTTGGACAAGATGGTGTTTCTGCCGAGTGAACTGCCATCTTAAACACAATCATAAACTATTGTATATAGATCTACAGATATGAGTATTGCTTAACTTTAACAATCATATCTATAAGATAATGGAAAAAAATGTTTACACTCTAGACATTTAACGTTAAATAAACAATGACAGAGAAACTGTTATGCAATACACGCTGCACACCCGCCAGATACTGACAATCTTTTCCATCTTTCACTCATGTGAAAGAAGTGTATGTGAATTTCATACATGACATTCAATCGCCTGTGGAGAAAGAAATGTTTGAATGAACTCCCTCCAGGCTCTTTTTTGTACCACACCATTTGTTTCCCTTTATTAGAGACATGTCCAGCTACTCTGGTGTGATTGATCAATCCGAGTCATGATGGCCAGCGATGAGAGGTTTGTGGCAAGGGAACAGAAATGTGAAAGTTGCATCTACCATTCATGGTTTTACTTATAAATGCATCATTCACAGGAGACACATGTATTTGAGGCAGAGGCTGAGCTGAGGGCCTAGCTGTGATGTCAGCAAGGAAAACTGTGTGTTCATACGTGTGTGTCTGTGTGTGTGTGTGTGTGTGTGTGTGTGTGTGTGTGTGTGGTTGGTTTCTATCCAGGTGGCTTGGGTCATCCTGGCCATTCTTTTCTCCTGCTCAATTCAGGTTCTGGATCACAAATCATCTTCATCTTCATCCTCATAAATATTAATATAATACTTTATTACCCATTGCCGTTGACCATTAAACAAAACAAGAAAGCAAAATATATCAAAAAAAAAAACATTGAATAGGTCTGACAAACTGCAACATCACATATTAAGTAGAATAAAACCAAAAGGAACAGCAGAGGTTGTATAAACGTTGTGCTTCTTTAATTTCACTTTGTAAAGTCCTCCACTGTCCTAGTTGTATTTTAGTTTAAACTTTGTTATATTTAATATATATAGAGATAAATGTACACGTATATTCCGCACTGAGGTTTGTCTCTTGTGGCAAGCAGAGGGCAAGCAGAGAGGCTACCAGGGGCACCCTTCTTTTTTCCTCTGTTTCTGGTTCGTCCTTTACTCAGCATTCATTTGTTCATTCATTCACTGAACAGTTCTTCTTCGTGTGTCTCCTTGTCATTCAGTTGCTCCCGTGGTCCCAAAGGTCGGGACGGAAGGGAGACGGTCTTTGTGGAAAAGAAGGATTTCACCCACTTTCTCTCTCTCTCTCTCTCTTTTACTTTCTTCCTGGAATCCCTGTTCCCTCATTTTATTCCCTCAGGTCCTTTGTCATCTTTGGTTGAGTGTCCGACACTTTGGTGTGTCTGGGGAATAGGGTGGTGGGGCCGTTTGGGATTGTGGTTTGAGGGAGCAGAGATACATGAGAGGGTTCTTGTATATATGGAGGTTGGTGAAAGACAGGAAAAAGTGACAAAGTGAGACGCTGACATGGATTATGTGAATCTAATCAAACGAGGAGAGATTGTGACGTACTACTGAAAAGACCACTAAATATGTTCACCTTAAATACAATATGCGCGTCAGTGTCTGGGGGGGGGATGTTAAAAGAAAGCAGAGGAGAAGAAACAAGACAAAAGAAAGAAGGATGAAATGGATGCCAGGACATGAATACATTTAGTTGAGAAGGACGGACAGGGATACAGGTAAATAGAGGTACAGACAGGGAGAAAGGTAAAGAGAGAAGTATAAGGGCGCAAGTAAGATCAGTGTCTGCCACTTCAGACAGGTGGTGTTGCAGGAAGTGCTCATCATCTGTAGAGTAGCAACAGGACGCAAGAGAGTCCAAAGGTCAACCAGCTGGCGAATGGGAGCGAGTGTGATCCACCGATCAGAACTATGGAAATAGACAAAAAAGAAGTACAGCGATGTCTTGTTATTTTCCACACATAAATACTTACAGACACCTTGTTGCCAGGCGATGCTTTTTATTCGTGACTGTAAAATGTGGTAAAACAAACTTCCTGCATAACAGTAAAGATGGCTCGCCGGACACCTTTCACTCCTATCATACTGCATCACTGCACAATAAAACCCACTGTATAACTAAACAATAAAATGTATGAACAAAAATGAGGTGGCACCAGTGCCATTTCATGGAGAAACACAATGTGTTAAAGGTCCTCTATTCGACATTTAGCAAGAGACAACTATTTTCTATGTAGAGGCGTAATGTCTACCTGAGCAGAAAAGGAAGTCGCTCTCCCTCTGGGTGTGTTGTAATCCGAGCTTCTCTGTGCATTTGTCCGTGAATGCGTGTAAGTGCATATTTGTGCATGTGAGCGTGTCTGACTGACTAGCTAATAGCTGCCACTCTGCACTGCGCTAATGCGGCGGTTACAGCTGATGACGCCACTCTGAGAGGCAGACGGTGTTGTGGCAGAATTGAGAGCCCACTTTTCAGGTAAACACTGTTACCCTTCAGCTCTTCTGCTGTTGTTTGAAATCCTAGCGCTGTTAGCACCATTAGCTGTGAGTCGCTGATTTAGCCACTGCCATGTTGAGAGTCGTGGGGAAGCGATTCCTTTGCTCTGAATATGGATACCTTGACAGCTTGTTTTAAAATATATACATGGGGCTTTGCTAGACACTAACAGACTAAATGGTAACTGTTGCATTGCATTATCAGCCTTCTACGGAGCACCGTTAATGAACCAACATTGTTCTCCCGCCTAATAACCCAGTAGACATCCATATTTTGTATGTTTTGTATGTGTTTGAAGTTGAATTTCCTTGTCTAGTGATATGGTTGCAGATTGCAATCAAATTGAATAACCCTTTGCTCACGCTTCCCTTTCCAAGACTGTGATAACGCCAAGTGCAACACTGTGGTAATGCTGTTCCCAAGCTGAAAGGCCATCATCATCATATTAACACTACTTTAGGGCAAAAGGACCACACACAGCGGCTGTCACTATCACAGTTTTGCACTCTGCAGCTCCCGTTACCACAGTTTCTCAAGTTTTCCAGTAACCTACAGTAGCCCACAAGTACCGCAAACACACACACGATTTTCTCAGAGACAGTGTTTGGTTTGTCTGTTTTGGGCTACTGTAGAAACAAAGCGATGCTACACAACAGACTCTGTAAAAGTACACACTTTCTATGTAGTTATTAAAGGGTTCATTCTAATTTAATGAAATATTACATTTCTTCTAACAGAAATAAAGGAAATGCTACACACTGACTTTTTGTAGACAGGTGTTTGAAATTAGCAAGACATTCATTACAATTTCTAAAATATGTGGACATTTAATATAATAGTTTTCACCCATTGTCTAACAATAAAAATAATGTAACATACATATGAATCATCAAAGTAAATAATAAGTTTTCCCCCTCATAAAATACACTAAAAGTAAACGGCGTAAATGTTACATTTGATTTTTTGCCATTTGTAAACTGTCATAAGTAACCGGCTAACCTTGACATTACATTAACCACAGGCTAAGTAGATAACTGCATGTATACATTTATCACTTTGGCCTACGGCAGTCTCTGAGCCTGAGGCTGACTGCAAAGGCATGTGCAATGAAGAAGCCCTAGTGTGGCGAAAAATGTAGCGCTATTTTTGTGTGAAGCACGAGAAGGATTGTAGAAAAGTTGATCTGTGTTTTATGATGTACGTTGAGAAAAGAGACTGTCAGGGAAGAAAGAAAGAGTTGAGTGGAAATGGAAATACGTGGAGGTAGACAGAACCACGAATGAGGGGGCGGATGAGTAAACAAGAAAGAGAAACAGAGATTCGACATTGAGATCTTACACCATGACAGCTTTGAGATTTTAATGAGAAAAATAAGTTACAATTGATGTCATCATCTCCAATATGTGATGGATTGTTTTTATTCGATTTTTCCACCAGCAGGTTGTTATTATTCATGCACCGTTATAAGATGCAGTACACACATCTTGTGGTATGTGGTATGATTGTATTTGTTCAGAACCTTTTTACTGATAAGACTAACCTGCCAGTTAGATGCATGAGACCATCAAGGACTTCCTATTTATTTTGCATTTGTTATAATCTAATAAAAAAAAAGCAAAAACACACTCTTCTCTGGATACATACAAAACACTCTCATTTATACACAGAATTACAATGCAAAGCATGCAGCAACAAATTACACATGCATACTGCTCAAAGACAGAGTTTCATAAATAAAAAGTAGGTATTGTATGAAAAAGATCAATATGATTTCATATCAAGGGTCCGTCTTCCAGGCAGGAAATCAATATTTATAATAAAGCTTTGATCCACACGTATCACACACACAGACGCACGCACACACACACGCGTGCACACACACACACACACACACACACACACACACACACACACACACACACACACACACACACTCCTATAGTATATTTCGTGCCAACAGATTGAATTGTGACCTGGCGTTTTACCTCTCTGTCTGTCTGTCTTTCCTTCTCACACAAAGTCTTAAAAGCAGGGGCAATTTAATCCACTCACATGAATCTGAGCCTATAAACCTGCTTCTTTCATTTTCCAAGTATACAAAATCTCACCAATATCCAAACAATCACAGGCAGCAATACATTTAAAATGACTGCCCAAACTGTTAATGTAAATGCTGAGCTACCTCCTGGTGTAAACTTGAGCTGTTCATGTGTAAAAAAAAAAGAAAGGAAACAAGTTGAGAATTAATTTGTATTAGTTCTGGTTTTGCACAATCCCTACATTTCCACAGTACGATGCAGGGGATCTGTGATAGAAAAGTAATAATGAGATGAGAAGGGGACTCTTTAAATGGTAAAAAGAAAATACAGTAGAAAGTTAAACTGCAACTGACAAGCTCAATTTCAACCATCTCCTCTCTGAACACACACAAAAGAACCAGGTAGATTTCTGTGATTTATGCAGGTGGAGTTGCACCAAACATGTCAGAGGCAATCATCCTTCATCTGTGGAGGACCGCAGGATCACAGTCCCCCGTGCGTGCATATAGTTAACCTGAAGCAAACGTGTGTGGGAATGAGTTGTCAAATGTGTGGATTTGTGAGCATCTCCATGCCCGCGGTTGGGTAGAAACTGGTTCCATGTAATCGGGATTACAACAAATTATGTACTTTAATCTGCCCTGATTGCATTTGAAAACATGGCTTGAATCATACTGTATACTGTATATGTCTGACGTCTGTAAATGTTGAATATAGAAGAAAAAAAATCTTTTTTTTGTACAATGTACTATATATATATATATATATATATATATATATATATATATATATATCTTGAAGCCATTTATCTTGAAGCCATCTCTGAACCCATCGGTTATCGGTCTGATGAGAAATAATATTGCCTTTGGGGACAAGGGGATATTTTTCTGGGTTCTGTTGTAGCCAGCAGAAATCTGGGCCAAGATTCCCTTTTATTTTTCGTGGGTTGCTCAATGTTTACATGTACAACTTGATTGTGTCACATGTAGCCAGTTTACAAGCTAATTTAAACCAATAAAAAGTTGAATCACTGTCACATGAGTTTTTCGAGAAGTCATTCCGAGCTATCAACCTGCATTCAACAAAAGCCTGCTCAAACGTGATTGGTTACAAATCTCAGATTATTAATAGAAACCAGAACCCTTACAGAACCAAAACATTGTTTCTTTGCCCCGAGATTTATATGCATATACCGAATGAATTTTTACAGATTTATTTCCAAAATTAGAATAGATGTATTTGTTTGTAATGGATTACTTTACTAATTACCAAGATTGCAATGTACTTTATATTCAGTAACTGACTATAAAGTTAAATGTAGTTAAATGTAATCTATCTCCAAACCTCATCATACTTCACGTCTGTAATCTGTACTCAAGACACATGCATTTGTGTTTCTTTCAGTGGCAAAGAATCTTCAGTCGCTTGTCTGATTATTATTACCCATCTGCCACTGTATGTTTCCGCCTGCACAAAACCTGCGGGACACACATGCACATATGCGCGTACTCTGAGAGCTCCGCTCGAGAGCTTTCCTCTTCCTGTTTACACCTTCATTAATTATTCACCCCATCCGCCAATGGCTTTACAGGCGCACATGTGCGCGATTGCACACATAGGCAGACATATCACAACTGAGGGTTTGAGAAGGTAAAAGCAGGATGTTAATAATTCACAGTTTCATCTTTTGCTGTTTTGTGGTGTTTCCATGGCTCTAATGTTTTCCTTGTAGTCGGTTCGAACAACAGAAAAAGTGAACTAGACCATGCAGGTTGTCACCACATGTTGCTGCATAAAATCCTTCTTATTGTACAAAAATTGTGTTCATACATGCATTGCATATCCGCTATTTCTAGAAGTGGGTATCTTCTCCTATCCAAATTGAGGGTGTTGTATGCTGTACAAATACAGTAATCTTTTGAGGGATTTGTCATGGACTTGATTAAAACGACAATTACTCAACTGATACTAAGAATACCGTTCAGTGAAACTAAGTCCAGTTACTAATGCTCAAAGTCAAATCAATTGTTATGACAACGATTAAAAGATCAGAGTGCAGTAAGAGAACGGTGTAAACTAGCTGTTGTGTTGCACGTCTGTAGACAGAGAGAATGCAATGAAGGCTATTATGAGAATTTAATGATGTTTATGCGCCTCTGTGTGTGTGTGTGTGTGTGTGTGTGTGTGTGTGTGTGTGTGTGTGTGTGTGTGTGTGTGTGTGTGTGTGTGTGCGTGCATTCTTGTCTGTGAGTCTTGGCTGGCAGAGGATAGCTCTTACTGCAGCTAAACTGCTGGCAGGTTTTAGTTTCATATTCTCTTTCTTCTTTTAGTTCTTGGACCCGTTTCGCTCTTCATCCCCTATCCCATCCCACCCCCCTCTCTCTCTCCCTCTCTCTCTCTGTCTCCTACTCACACACACACACACACACACACACACACACACACACACACACACACACACACACACACACACACACATACACACACACACACACACACATGCACACACACACTCACATCTACTTTTGGTCACTCTCTGTCTTTGACCTTTTCTTATCTCCATCTCCTCTCCACACCCTTACCCTTTAGGCTATTTGAGTCTCTCCCCACATGCTTACATGGACATGCACTCATTCCCTGCAACAGACTTGTTATTCTTTCTTGCTCACCCTTAAGGCAGAGCCGACCAACAATATTTGTAAGTCACAACGTTGTATTTTGCTATTCTATTTATGAGCAGATCGCTTAGTTTGACTTGTCAAGCATGTCAGCATGAGGGGTGTGGAGAAATTGTGGTCAGTTTGTGGAGTGAAACAACTCTCCTGGTGGACTGATGCTTAGCCTCTGTCTGATCCAGGTGTGTCATTATTTCCCTCACTGCACAGAGATTCCTGTCTATCTCACTCTCCTCCCCTCATTCTCATTTTCTCTCAAAATCTATACCATAACACACTTTCTCTCAAACAGATAAATAACAGAAAATGTCAACGATCAAAAGCAACATATACGGATAATGAAGGGTAGATGGCTTATAGAGAACATAAAGTAAGAGGGAAAGACACAGAAGATAATAATGGTGTGTGTGGAGGAGGCAGCGGACTGTGGTAAACTTACAGGATGGAAAGTGAAAGGGAATGTGAAGTAAATAGAGCCATAGAGGCAGAGGAGGGAAAGCACATGAAGACGAGGCTTCCATGCTGGTGCCCTGTGATGTCCACTTGTCATCGTACAGCCCCCACATCAACAACAGTTTCTCTCTGCGTCAAATTCTCACACCTCTCAAACACTAAATATAAAGCAGAGTTCTCTTTCTCCTGGTCCTTTCAAAAGCATGTCTCTACATGAATTCACTTCTCTGCTGCTGTTCAATTTAATTCTTCTCAGTTTGAATCAAATTCAGTTAAATTCAGCTGTTTTGGCTTTTTAGCAAAGGCTTTACTGGCAAGTTTGCGGAAAACAAAAAGCTATCAACACTTTTTAGACATAAAAAATATGTTGCTTTCCATATTCAATTTTGAATGCAAACAAACCCTTTGTGTGTGTGTGGATGGTGGCAGTTAATCACATTTGCTTTGTTGGGTTTCTCTGGGTGTTTATGTCTAGCTTACCTGTCTTACCTGCGCTGGCGACAGTGTTCTCCTGCTTGCACTTCCCGATGGTGATGGACACATCGTCAATGGCAATATCTCCCTCGAAACTCTGGCCTCGAATTCCTTCAAATACAATCTGTTTCAGGTGAAAGACAGAGTGCCGGTGAATATACTGCTTATGACATACAGTACATCTAATGAGTCGAAAACACAGCCAGCGCCACGCTCGGACAAACTCGACTCAAATGAATGTATGTGAGGGTTTTTTTCACTTAGCAGCATGCCTACAGCAAACAAAATATTACATTGTTGTTTTTATTGTTTGTTTTTTCAAATATCTAAATAAGAATGTGATGATGAAACGTGCATTGAACATATAAGAGCTGAAACTGTTCAAATGAAAGCATTATATGGCACTAGCTTTGAAAAAGGACAAAGAGAGTAAATAAGCAGTGCAAATAACAATATGCAGCGAGTAGAATTCATCAGTATGAAGTTGCAGTACAAGAAGTACAAGTTGCATTCTTATCCCATGATCATTTATGGACCCAAGACAACAAAACCGAACAGTAGACTCATCTGAAAACTTTCCAGGCGACTTCCCCATCTTAGCCACCAGCCATCTGGTTTTGACTGACAGCCTAATTACATTGTTGTACCAAGGCACCCAGCTAATCAAAAACCAAACATATTCTGTGTGGAATACAAGTAGGAAAAGAGCAAACAAACAATGAAACTTTGCAGCTCCAAAACAACAACAAAAACAATTCTCACGACTGACCTTGTTATTGGTTTGACTGCAGACTTTGGCACTTTGCAATGTTTAATTTTAAATACGATAGTCAAAATGTTGGCTGTGTAATCATTTCTGGGAGAGTTCCACTGCAACATTAATACGGGATAATTTGATCTGTTAAGTGTTTGATTTTTTTCTTTTTCAGAAAAGTCCTCCATGCAGAAATTGTTGGATGGGCACACACATATAGCAATATTCAACACAACATCTGCCATCTAGCCCCTGAGCAAGGCACTGAACCCTCAAGTTATTCTAGTCACATTCAGGATCAGGTGTGAATGTGTGTTTGAACATGATGCGGATGGAAATACTGCCTGCATATATATATATATATATATATATATATATATATATATATATATATATATATATATATATATATATACCCGCATAGAAACTTATACCAGAAAGCCAGCAGGTGCATACATAGAGGGGTGCCAAATATGCATCAGTGGCCGCACTTCCAGACCTCCATCTGGTAACACCAATGAGCTGGGCTTCAGTATCAACAGAGTATTTAACGTGATACACAGGCAGAGCAGGCCTGCTGTCAACTTGTGTGTAAATATACCAAGCAGAAAAGCCTGAACCTAACCTTATGCATGTTCTGAGTAAATGAAAAGTTGGGACTGCTGCATTCTCACACTGCTGGGGCATCCATTACCTGAGTTTTAATCTGGAAGTCTTGCTGCTAACAGCGAACAGCGCCATCAGTTTGAAGTATCAAACAGAAATTCATAAGGCAGATACCAATAGCCTATTCATGGCCACGGACAATGAGAAGCATGACTGTGTGCATGTGAAGTGATATCTCCAGTTCACCAGTGTAGTGTTATCACAAAAAGTCAAGTTCAAGGTGAAAGAAGACAGACAGTGGAATTTGATAATTCCTAAAATGTCCGTCACCTTGTTGGCTCGGTTATTGTAGCCTTGTATTGTTATTTGTTTCCCCGTGGTTCACCTTCCAGTCTAGCTTCTCCCAAGCCACTACAAACTTGCACGTACATATTTTTCCCGCTGTTTCTCTCTTTGCGTATACAAATTTCCTCCAATTAAAGATCTAAATCAATTACATTCATAAAGGGGAGGGAAACACAAAACCAACGCCACCTATTTCCCACTTGCTTTCCAATTTACTCCCTGAGCAAGAGATCTTCTTTGAATGTATGAATAAAATAATTAGGAGAACCTTGAAACTGATTGGACTGTGCGGACGGAGAAAGAAAAGAAGTGCAGCAGCACAGGCTCGACGGGTTTAGCTGGTCGACTCATTTGTGCAAAAAGGCTTATTTGATTCACTCGGCAGAAGGTAGCTGTGAGGGAAACTACGGGATAGTAGAGGGAAGAGAATAATCGGTCAAAAGGCCATGGTCATCTAATTTATCAACGCTACAGTGCTGTTTCTCCATCGAGTGGCTGTGGTTAACACTTTGTTTTATTTATGTACTTTCTTTCTCAAGTCCTGTTTTCTATGTAAACTAATAAAACCAGCCGAGCACATTGCCTGTTTCTGCGCACCTGCAAGCATGTCTGCATCAAACTGTTTAGAGAAGAGGCACCAGATTGTTGTATTATCACAAGATGTGAAAAATAATTAGGAAAGGGAAGCCAAGAGACCAACACCGGTATTGACACGTACGCAGAGAACAACAGCGCAAATAACTATTCTACCACATGACAAAGCAACCACATTGTGCGCAATCATTTCTTCAATGTCAGCGTTGCCAACATAATGGTTTCATACATTTATTTTTTTCTGAAACCCCTTAGGGAAACAGACCTGTGTCCTTTCCCTGAAATGTTCACTGCTGACAGATCAAGTGTCCAGCAATGATCACTGTGCTGAGGTGGAGTTTAGCTCATATGTCTCAAAAGTGGCAGGTTGGCTTGGTACACTGTAATGGGACATTTTTAGGACTGATATTGACTATTAATGTTTTTTTCTATCAAAACCATCAAGTGTATACAGCACTATAATCATTATTTCTCATCTTAACTTCACTTAAAAGTAGCCAAGTGAGGTTTTTCTAAAATAAACTTGATAACTTGGACAACTCTGGAGTGGTGATGAGATTATGGAATGCACAAATGGGTTCATGGGCCATAAATGGCTGCTGCTAGATCTAGTGAGCCTGATATTTAACTATGACATTTACCAAATACTCAAGAATCATCACACCGTTTAATGAAAGTAGACTGCAAAATCTCTTCTGGAAAAAAGTACAAGTAGAATCCTCTAAATTCCCATTTCTTGTCATAACAGTGCTGTCTGAAGAACCCAAAGTGAGATAGACAGCTTGTGAGTGTATTTGTGTGTGTGTGTGTGTGTGTGTGTGTGTGTGTGTGTGTGTGTGTGTGTGTGTGTGTGTGTGTGTGCGTGCGTATGCGTACGCGTGTGTAACAGGATCAAAGGGTGTCAGGTTGGAGTTGTGAATGTGTCGTTTTGTTGAGCCTTGTAACCTCTAATGTTCCTATTGATGTGCTGTCCATATACCAGAGGGGACAGAGAGAGAGAGAGAGAGAGAGAGAGAGAGAGAGAGAGAGAGAGAGAGAGAGAGAGAGAGAGAGAGCTAGAGCTAGAGCTAGAGAGAGAGAGAGAGAGAGAGAGAGAGAGAGAGAGAGAGAGAGAGATGACAGAGCCAGCTTTGAAATACCGCTGCAGAAGAGAGTCGGTGCAGTGTGAGGCACACAAATGTGGGTTGGCCTGGTTTCCAAAAAGCCCTCCAGGTACCAAACACTGCAAGGAACACAGATGGCCTCTGGGTAATCCACAGAGGAGCGAGTGGGGACACAAATAATCTACAACAACATGTTACCTCTTTTTTTTTGGTAACTCGATTGATTTTATGGGTACATGTAGCTTGTGCTTTAAACATCCCAGTGAACAACCAGCTTTAAGGCCAATTCACGCTTGTTATTTTAGATTTGAAAAGGAGCGGGATTGGCAAGCTTGCTGAAGGGAGACAGTCGGCGGTTTCATGGAACAATAAAAACATTCAGCAACAGCAATCGCTACAGGCATAATGATTGACAATGTACTTCTGAAGACGCTTTTTGTGTATGGGCGGCTCAAACAAAAGGGTTTCATTCTTAAGTATTCAATGAACCCAAATCAAGACCAGAGAAGCTCATACAGTGGCAGTTGACATTTCACAAGTTCACAACTTGAATATACGCAGAGGGTAATCACGGCCAGCAAGCATTAAACTATTTAAATTATAATGCTTCCTTATCGGTTAACCTTTATTGTAAATAGTTACCACTGTACAGTCAAAGCCTTGTATTAATGCAAGCCATTGGCTGGGGTACAACTCTTTCAAAGAGGCAGGAAGGGAAGCAGTTCTCAAAGACATCCTTACTTTTGTTGGACGGAGGACAAAGAGAGGGGAAATGCAGACGAGTGGCAGCACCTCAAAGGCCTTCGGTGTATGCAGTCAGTGAGCTGTGCACAGGACTAGGACTTTGTGTTCTCCATGGACATGCTCTCAACATGAAGCAGAAATTAAACAAGCATAAATATGCAGCCACATATGCAGCCACTCCTGCACTCTGTGGAACAAAATAACATTTGTTTCACACAGCAATCTCCTGAGAATTCAACAGAATTAGAAAATCATAGGAATATTGTTGAAAGGCAAAAGTTGAGATAGACACAACAAGGTTATCACTCTTTATTTTTTATTGTAAATTAAAGTTAATGGTTTCTATAAATGTATACAAAAAGACTTAACATTAAACTGTAAAGCACAGTACTCAATCTCTGGAGTATTCAGCTCAAGGCCAGTTCATAATGGCTGATTCGACAAATTGCATCCAATTAAAATGATCACATTGCAGTAAAACCCTATTTAAAAAAAGCACGAGTCAAAACCTCTCGAGGAATTGATCTGAACACGAGTCATCCATATGTGGCAACCAGACGTGACAAGAGAGTCTGGTACAACTGAACACTATAAGATATTTTTAGGCAACCAAAACGGTTACAATTAAACTTTATGAAGTGAAAACACACTGTGAAAGGGTTAGAGATGTCAGCCAAAAACACCCGACAACTCCATGTTAGCCACCTATCAATCAGACGGTAGCCACGCCTTAAAGCACAACCTCCTCTATTGACCTATTTTATTCTAAATGAGACCATAATTTAGTGAATGAACATCATGCTGAACATCATTGAAGAAGACTTGAAACTAGCGGTTGAGACCGTAAACTTTGTTTTAGAATGTTTACTGCAATAAATCAGGTGAGAAGGGCCATTTTCTCATATACTTCTATACAACCTGACTTCTTTTTGCAAAAAGAGGAGACAAATATCAAAAAGAATGCCAGTTAAAGGCATTTTCAGTTTAAGGCACTTTCACATTGGCTTCACCTTTCAGACCTGGAGGTTGCTGCCCGGATACCCAACCAGGATTCACAGACCTCCTCTGGACCCTGGGAAGAACAGTAGCCAAACATGCTAAACATGCCTTTGACATGAGAAATGAATGTAGTATAACTGACGTTTAACATATACCTGATTGAGAAAAGAGAAAAGGTAAGGCAGAGTTCGCATGTAGAGTAGGTGAAACTAAACAACTTATACTGCATATTCAAGCTAATTCACTGATCAAAGGGCGGACCACTGCCTGTGGAAGTTGATGTGTTGTCTTCTGTGGTGCTGGAGGAACTTTGCCCAGCCTGAGAAAAAAAACTCTGATGATGTAATAAGTGTTACTGTATGTTTGCTTGGACACGAAAAATGTCATAAGAGGGCGCGGCATACAATTCACAAGTGTTTACCATGCAGGGAGGGTTTAATCGAAAATACAATTGAGCTGCATTATAACAAATGTAGGTTCCAATGGTTTTGTAGCTTAAACTATGCTCGGTTATCAAGGTCAGGTCATCTAAAAGCTTCTGCGACATTGATTTTGGCTTATTTTCTCGTCTATTTTTTGCTAGTTTCCTAACATTATGACTAACCCAATCCTGAGCCTCCCAGCAGCCAAATCCCCGGTCCTCTTCAACCGTCATCTCATCCTCCATAAAGATCACTACCAAGAGGCACACCAATTGACAAAATAAACCTAATCCAACCATTCTTTGCAATTTCAGCAACAACAACAGTTGTGTCAGGTAATTCCCATTGTCAACAGCAGACAGCTCAATCATTATTATTGATTGAGAGGAAACCGGCCCTCACCGGAGATAGAGGGGGAGAGTGAGAGACAGATAGAAAATGGGGGCGCTGGATGAACAACAGCAACAGACGGTGATGGTGGTAGGAGAGGCAGCGATGACAGTTGAAAAAGAGTGAGGACGACAGGTCGAGGAAGAAAACTCAAGAGTGATAGACAGGTAGATAGTACATAGATAAATGGGGTTCCTTCTTCTTATTTTATTTTGTTAAGCCCTTGGAGAGCTCAATTCATAACAAAAAGAAGTAAGAAAGAAGGAAAAGTCAAAGAAGGGGAGAGAAAGAGAGTAACAAAGAATGTTTATCAGCTCCCCTCCTCTGGCTGATGCTGGGATCAAGGCTGCATGTTTTCTACATTATTTAACAACTCCATTTGTTACACAGCTGCGGTGTGTGTGTGTGTGTGTGAGAGAGAGAGAGAGAGAGAGAGATGTGTTAAACAGATAGAGCAAACTGAAGAACTGAAATAACTCTTAAAGTAGTTGTGAAGGTCGTAAAACTTGAATTCATTTAAAAAACAAAATCTAAAGTACATTTATTGAATTTGGTGATCTCAGTGTGTTACTTAAACTCTCAACTGTGACTCTTTTATATGTCATTGGATCATACCGGTTAAGGGTGGTGTAGGTTGCTAAGAAAGAAGAGGGTAAAAGTATGCTGTAACAAAAAATTGTGAACCAAATCTAAACAAAGTATGTTCTATGTGCTGAGTACATGACAATACTGTTGGCATGCTGAGATCCAGTTTATTTAATATTGAGATTTACGTACGTATATATATATATATATATATATATATATATATATATATATATATATATATATATATATATATATATATATATATATATTAGTGCTGTCAAGCGATTAAAGTATTTAATCGCGATTAATCGCATTTATTTCATAGTTAACTCGTGATTACAGTCGTGCCTCGCTATAACGCAGTTCACCGAGAGGTGAACATAGCAGTCAGGCGTCGTAGGTCCTGTCGTTGGATGTGATGTATATTATATCAGCTAGATCCTCGCCTTCGCAACGCTAACAGGCTACACACAGTAGCATCCATTTAGCTTTGGCTGCAGTAGGTGCAGTCGTTGTGGTGTCCATGTGTTTCTGTCCCAAGTCATCCGTTCGTGTCTGGCTATGACGAAGTGGCGCAGAGTTAGCATCAGCTGTGTGCTTGTCCATCGAGTGGTATTTCAGACTGGATAGCTACGATGATAGCTCAGTTCACAGTGACAAATGGCTCAAACCACTTTGGTCTTGTCAAGGGAACCGTCTGACAACTCTTTAAAAGTAAACTTTCCATTCATTAGCGTCTTATTAATTTTGCTGTATCGCGTTCCCCATTCATTTCAACCGGTAACATTAGCCTGCTTCCAAGCGCAAACGGCGTGCCTATTGTTTTGCTTCCGGTTGAGCTACAGCCGGTGTTGAAAAATGAAATTGCCTTAACGGTGTTAATCAAATTTGACGGCGCTGAAATTGGTTCGCGTTAACGGCGTTAATAACGCGCTAATCTGACAGCACTAATATCTATCTATCTATCTATCTATCTATCTATCTATCTATCTATCTATCTATCTATCTATCTATCTATCTATCTATCTATATCTATATATCTATATATCTATATATCTATATATATCTATCTATCTATCTATATATATATATATATATATATATATATATATATATATATATATATATATATATATATATATGTATATATTATATAGTTTCGGTCAGTGGTGTTGGCTATTAGGCCAGATGTGATCTCATACATCCCTGTGATGGAGTGGACAACCAGTACAGTTTGAATGCAGACATGATAAAGACCACACAAGAGAGAGAGAGAGAGAGAGAGAGAGAGAGAGAGAGAGAGAGAGAGAGACAGAGAGAGACAGAGAGAGAGACAGAGAGAGACAGAGAGAGAGACAGAGAGAGAGACAGAGAGTGAGAGAGTCATGTATGAAGGAATTGTTAGTTGCCAAGGTCCTTCCTCATTCATCTATCATGTCTCTCCTGCCTTTACCCAAGTCACGGTACACCCAGGAGATGAATATTCAAGATGCATTAAGTGCTTTATTGATGAGGCAAAGACAACCTCACATGTCTCATCCCCTAAAGCGCACACATTATCTTTGTGTGTCTCTAAAACACCTTCTACTTTGCTCACAGAAAACATGTGCAGACAGTTCTTCTCTAACAGTTATTCTATTATACTATTCTATAGTATATTACAAGCAGATTGTGATATCTGGACCAAATATCTGGGTGCCTGCTTTGAAACTGAATAGCCACAGCGTGGAAAGGACTCGGCTCTCCCTGGCGTCGGCCTCTCCTGGCACAGTGTGTGTCTAAAGTCTGTTGTGAGCGTGAGTGGTGTTTCTGATTCTATTTTCATCTGTGTCTGTGTCATGTGTGTGTCTATCAGAACATATGTTCACTGTGCTGTGTTGAGCGAAAGGTTCTGATTCTTGCTCTCAGAGTTGATAACTTCAGGCTGTCCGTGGTTCATACACATTTTTCCCCACTTGGTCCTAACACGACACCCCTTTCTCTCTTTTTCCGAAAAACTGTGCTATCAGCTCCTCATCTAAGTCTTTTTAATTAATTTAAATTGCAAAAGTACCGTAAACCTTGTGGGAAGAGGATTACATTGAAAAAAAACCTTAAGTTTTAATATTTCCGTAAACTCCTTAACACAACTCAATGACAATGTTTTACTAAAACATTCATAAGTACCCCTTACAACAGTGGATTTCAGTCAAACACACAACCCTGTAACCATACATGTCTGTGGGAGTCTAATACATAGATTAACCTGCATGTCCACAGTTGTAAATGCAATCTAGTGTGTGTGTGTGTGTGGATGTAGAGACACTGAGGAAGTGGGCGGAGCCAGTTCATCTGCAGGACATGCATTGCTGCTTCTGCCCGGCTATCGGGCAGAAGCAAGTACCGTAACCCTTCTGAGTTAGGGGCGACTGGGTTGAGTGGTTAGTATAAATAAAATTAAAAATTAAAAAATAAAAGTGTCAGCTAAAATGGAATGTAATGTAATATCTCACAAGTGTCAACACTTGCCCCGAGAGTTGAGACCTACTGGTTTATCGACAAATGTGAGGGGTGAGAGCAAGGACCAGACAAAATAAAATGCCTTATTCCACATGGTCAAATGAAGACCACAAGTACAGTCACATTCTGTGGGAAACACTAAAGAGATCACCCCAAGATAACCACATGTGCAGAAGAACAAAGATTGTACTGTATGTGTGTGTGTGCAGCATCTTAGGACTTGTATCTAAGAGACTCCTTAACATGCAAATACGATAAAACCGGCACTATCCTACATCACAGAGGAGCTCTAAAACATACAGTAGGCCCACTGTTTCCAACTTAATTTTCCCTTTAATGGTGAAAGGAACATGGTGTTCCAGAGGCATAGTTAATGAAGAGCAAATGCAGCCCCGAGCTAAGGCCTTCAGCCCACATTCATCATGGATTCAATTTCCCCCATGCACGTACAGAGAGTATCTGGAATCATTACAACACAACTAGCAGGCATCCCTTGCTCATAAATAAGCCTGTTAATTGACCTGTCATAGATAATTGCTGCAGGGGATAGGAGACTAGTGTAAGTGTGTTTAAAAAAAAGAGTTTGGCTGAATGTGTTCATGTGTTTGGATCTAACAGTGTTTATGCATATACATCAAATAAGGTAGACAGATATATTGAAAGCGCAAGTGTGTGTGTAGGGGTGAGTGTATGAGCAGTCAATCATCTTGGGTGTGTTTTAGAGCTATTAGTCATCAGCCTTGAGACGTGTGTGTGTGTGCGTGTGTGTGTGTGTGTGTGTGTGTGTGTGTGTGTGCGCGTGTGTGTGCGTGTGTGTGTGTGTGTAGCGGACCACGGCAAAAATCGACCCAACTGGTCCTCCTGTCCCAGCACAGGGGGCCAGAGAGAAAAATAAGCAGTGAGAGAAAAAAACAGAAACAGAAAGAGATCGAGAAACATACACAAGAGGATAGAGGCACGCAAAACAAAACCCATCATCATTTTTTGCCCTCATTTCTTTTGCCCTCTCTGTTGGGTTGTAAACTCACTGAAGTACACACACGTGCACAGTGAGGGAGGAAGCATCTTGCCAATTCAGAAAGGAGGACTGAGTCATAAAGTTTACTCGGTCACATCCCAACAGGGAAGAGCTAACTGCAGCTGCCATAGAGCCGGAGGGACCTCAATGATGTGTCAACAGACACTGTTCAAACACAGGCGTCGCTTCTGTTATGTCTCCCAGACCATTTTCTTCCACTATTGACTGAAAGAGTACAGTGAACCTAAACTTCTGGTGAACTTAAACATGGAAAAATTCCAGTTCAGCTCAAACTAGGTAAGGTTGTGCCCCACAAGCTTGATTTGAGCTTGGTCAGAATGTTATGAATGTTAAGGCGAAACTGAGGGATTGTTATATACAACTGTAAATCATAGTTGTTTTTTATTGAAAACCCAAAACTATTGTATTTTGATGTATTTAACACTGTAGGTAATATACTAGTGCAATATATGGTTTGGTCCATAAGAAAATGTAAATAGCATGAGACCTCGCCTGAATTTTCTGAACTCAAACCCTTTCTAACTTTGTTCTGCTTCACTTTATCAAAGTCAACCTTTGTAGAGAGAATGTTCACATATTATGCTATGATTTGGGTTTGAGTTGGGCCTTACAGCTGCATCATTTTAAAGAAACAATCATCCTAAAAGTGCAAATTGTTCTAGGCAACTTTTTCGGTGTCATCTTCATTTACTCCTAACAAGTAACAAACAGACTGATATTTGCATATCTGAACTAAATCTCACATGTGTAGCCTTTGACTGTAACACCAAAAGTATTCAAATAGCCTTAGTGGATGCAGAGATACACCCTTTTTAGTTTGTGTATGCAATTTTCAAGTAGAGGCCTAAAAATAGGTGGGTTTTAACCTACTAAATTCCAACAACCATTAACTCCAGCAAACACGCCCACACTAAACTGAAATTCATTGATACAGATATATATCTGATACCAGTGCCCTCTTTTCCTTTTCACCATAAAACCTGTATACTTCTGTGAGTGGAAATTACTGGGATCATTCTTTCTTTTTGTCAGGTGATGCTGTAACTAAACATTCAATTCAATTCAATTAAGTTTATTTTGTATAGCCCCAAATCACAAATACAAGATTTGCCTCGGAGGGCTTTACAATCTGTACACGTAACATCCCCGTCCCAGGACTTACATCGGATCAGGAAAATCCCCCAAATAAGGATAGTAAAAACCCTTTGACAGGAAGAAAAGGGAAGAGAGCAACAGAGGAGGATCCCTCTCCCCGGATGGACAGAAGCAATAGATGTCATGTGACCAGAATGAGCAACGTAAAAGAGTTACAGCACATTACATGAATGTGAACATCTCTTCTTAAAGAACAACTTAAGACCCCTTTTTATCTTCCTTAAACATTATTTTATATTCTATCTTACTATTATATTACATTTTCTCTCTCATGACTGTAGCGCTACATATGCATGCTATTTGGAGCTTTTCAATTGGTGTGAAACCTTGTATTATGCCCTGAGATCAGCACATTCTTGATGAAGCGAATAATCCTCTGGTTACCGTGTGGATAGGCTTGCTGCTGACATTCAGCAGAAAATGAGCTGAATGTTCACTCAGAGGCTCTCATTTATCAATACTCCCCTCAGTACTAAAATGCTAAAATGCTGTACCCACATTTATTCAATAAAGAAAAATGCACCCAAGCCTCTCATTTAAAATGTAATTTATATTTATCATATTTTGCAATGCCTTTATCCGTGTTACTAATTTCACAAATTTCACAAATGTGGCCTAAAAGAATTTTAAAAAATAATTTAGGTGGATTTTAATGAAATCATATTGTGACAAAATCATGTATCGAAAATTGCGTAGTCTATAATGATACGTTCTTACTTAAATTAGAAATGACTCAGTACTTTTTATTTTTAAAGTATTTATTCTCACAAGCGTATCCAAAGGTATGTGGTTAATGTACTGTACTTTTGTTCAAATGAATTACTAGAAAACTGCTATATCATGATATCTACTATATATTGTTATTGTAATATGAAATTACTGAAATTGTGAAATATGTGGACAGCTCTACATTCACTGAGGGACATAAAATATATTTTGGATGTGCTAACTTTGTGAAAATTAGGTGGGAATAATTCTGGGTGCTCAAACATGAATCTAAATGTGATGGCTTTCTCTGGCTCTTAGGAGTTTCAAATGTCACTGTGGCGAATTTACTGTGAAAGATTTATCAAATTACAACCAGCGTTTAAAGCCTAATTCTACTGGAATTCCCTTGATTCCTCACAGTCAGCCGAGTATAAAACCCTGTCTTGTTCTATCAGCTGCAGTCGAGGCCTTCCTCCTGGGGAAAGAAGCAGTAGAGGAAATGTCTTGGAGATGAGAGAGAAGTAAAGTGAATATATAAGCATATCATTGTATTTTTTTTTTCTTTTCAGAGAAAGACAAAGCAGACCTGACAATGCTGTCGGCACGTGGTGGCAATTAACCCTCAAGAGGCGAGCGCTGGAGGCTGATTTCAATTCAGAGGTTGAGGTCTTTCAACATCAAGCAAACACTTCTCAACTGCCAACAGTTGACCGAGTCATACCTTTAGGCCAAATGATGCAATATATACCAGCTGCTTAGTATGGCTGTAAGTGTGCTTCTTTAAGAAGCGCAAGATTGTAGGTTCCATCCTTTGGTCTGTTTTACGCATAATGTTCTATACACAGACAGACATATTCATAAAATATTATTCTGCTGGTTTAAAAGTGCAAGTACTTCACTACTGTTTTGTTGTTTTTATGATTGTCTTTGTTGGGAAGAAAAGTAATTGCCGAGCCATTACCTGGAAGGGCCCACTGGGGCTGATGTCGAAGAATGCTTTCCTCCAGTCCGGGCCCTGATGACCAGACTTCGACCACACCACAGAGTCCACAGAGGCAATGCTCCTCACTCTAAGAAGCACATTGAGAGTGCCTGTAAAAACACACACATACACACGCACACACGCACACACACACACACACACACACACACACACACACACACACACACACACACACACACACACACACACAAAGAGAGATCATTAGAAACTGTGGGGGAACTGCCGATGAGCAAAAACTGAACACTGGGTTGGGTATGGCTTGGAACGTGTACCACATTGAACAAGTAGGCCGTGATCTGAGTTGTGTCTGATCCGTTCAAATGCTGCAAATGGCCAAACAATCATGTGTGCCCACAAGTGCAATGGAAGGTAGTTGGTTGTCACCACTGCTTTCATCCCAAAGAATCTGATTCATGTTTCCGACAGCCCTGTAAGCTCTGTTCTCTGTCATCGGCATTTGCATGACTTCCACCAACGTCACCAAATATCTAATCAAATATGTCAAGTTGTTACCGTTAAAATACAGAAATAACAAAAAATCTAGGAGACAAACTCGAAGCAAAAAAAACAATACAGTGTGACATATGTTTGAGCTCCATATATTTGAGCTCCATATATTTCAAGTTGCATACTTTTATGAGCAAAAACCTGGCTGTGCTGTGGACCACATATAATTGATATAGGGAGTGTAAACAAATGTGTTGCAAAGTGCATATGCTAGGTAGGGGGAAGCTCGAAGGTCAGGTGTATGTGGATGACATTTAGGTGGAAATTAAATGTGTGAGGCTCCTTGGATGAGTGGATATGTGAACTCTACAGTCCAGTGGAACGTTTTATTTTTCACAATGGAGCAAAAGGACCGCAGCGAGAAGGGAAGAAGAAAAAGTCAGACAGATGTAATGATGGAGAGAGGTAGCAAGAAAATAATGTTTCCTTTAATCTAAAGTATTTACATAGCTGCCACAGGATGTTTGGTTTAAATATAATTTTTTTTTTATACCCCAAACACATTTTAAGTACTACGGAAACAAATCAATGGTCCTAAATCTTGAAAAATAAACTGGAGAGAATAACATAATTCGAGCCATAGGGAGGTGATCCAAATACTCTCTCCCTCTCCCTCTCCCTCTCCCTCTCTCTCTCTCTCTCTCTCTCTCTCTCTCTCTCTCTCTCTCTCTCACTCTCTCTCACTCTCGTCTCTAAGGTGTGAGAGATTTTGTGAGAGCCATTTATCTTCTTAACGATCCTCAGCCAGCCCCCTAATTGGAACATTAACCAACCACCAGTCTCTTAAACAAATACGCAGGCAGGGGGCACGGTGTCCATGTGTTATATACTGTGTGTGTGTGTGTGTGTGTGTGTGTGTGTGTGTGTGTGTGTGTGTGTGTGTGTGTGTAAATGTATGTCTGCAAATGAAATGTTTGTCATTCTGTTGTGTTTGTGTGTGTGAGTGTGTGTGTTTTTGAGCTCACGTCCTTTAACATTTTAAATGTGCAGCAGGATGGCACTAATTAACTTCCTGCTCCATCCGTTAAAAGGTTTGACTCAGGAAAGTTTTAATGGGGTCAAACAGGGACGTTATATAACATGTACCCCTGTATGTAGTGAAAAGAAAGAAGCAGTGTGAAGTAAACTGTTGATTCAGTTATAAACATGTTAATTAGCATTTGACCATTTATATATTCACAAAGACAACATTTCTGATTTCCAATGTTTACTGTATGTACACTGGTTTTCAGGTTACTTTTTTTTCTGCTATTGACACAGTGGGAACCTCAGTCATTCATGTCTTAGCTGACAGTTTTAGGTCTGCTGTATAGCATTTTTTGGGCTCTTGTTTATCATTATAAGGTTGCCGACCAACAAACCTCTAGGAAGTCAGCCTGCACGGCCAATAAATATATTTTCTTGTAAAACCAGATATAGTTAGTTATTATTGTTACAGGTTCAGATGTGTCAATTGTGTTACTTTTAGGCAAACGCAGATAAGCTGTTTTTCGTTGTTTTCAGTCTGTATGCTGAGCTGGTGAACTGGCTGCAGAGTTCTTATTGAACAGACATAGTATACAAATACACATATTTTCCAAAAATATCAGACCACGGCTTTAGAAGCAGGATTATTTTGTAAGATTGTCCACTTTTTGGGTCATGCAGGTACAAATTAGAAGAATGCTTGCGTTAAAAACATGACGTCCTAATATTGCTGCTGGAATAGCCACATAAAAGCGTCACATGCAACTGTTCATCACATTCAATTTGAAAGGACACTGTCGTTATATAATGGAGATAAACATTGGCTAATGCTAGTGTAGCCCACTTTCACCCACTTTCACCTGTTCAGCCCAGTCTCTTATTCTATCTCCCTCCCTCACCACCCATTTCTCTCTCGTCTCCTATCTCTGTTGCACCCTCACCACCCAGAAACACACGCACACACACACACACACACACACACACACACACACACACACACACACACACACACACACAGACACGCGCAGCAGAGGGAAGAGGACTCTGATAAGCAGTCTATTGATTGGAGGTAAAGCTGAGTGTGTTGGTAGGAGTGACAGAGAGGCAGAGGAGAAGGCACAGCTTTATCGAGGCTACTTGTCTGTAGAATTGTGAATGGCAGGGTGGGGGAGACAGGGAAGATACTAAGCCACACAAACAGACACACACGTTGCTATACTTGAACTCAAACTTGGCATGTTTTTAGTAGGCCTACATTGAATCTCTCCTATATCTGTCTTTCATTTGCTCCTAAATATGGGTCAAGTACTTTTTGTCTCTGCTTCTAGTGTGGGTTTGCGTCAGAGCTAAAACTATACCAAACTGTGGTCTGTCTTCTGGCATCTGCCACAAAACACCAACAAAAAGCATGTTTTCAAAGTCTTTAAACAATAAGAAATTTAGAAGCAGGAAAATAGGGACAAATCCAGAGTTACTTAAATCCTATCCCTGACCTTGCTACACAACAAAGTGATCAGAATGTTTTCCCAAAAAGAATTAAAGGAGGAGATAATAAAAACCTAAAAAGTGAGTATAGGAAGACACTTCTCAAAGAGTAGGTAAGAAAACTAACTGGTCACAAAAGCACAGCATTCCACTCAGACCTATAAATCAATACCCATCCCATATCTATTATGTTCGGTAACATTACTTTAAAATAAAAGACTGCAATACACTAGTTTTTACTTCATTATTGAATTTGACGCATAATGCGATTAATTGTGATTATTCACAGAAAAATCATGCGATTAATCAGTTAATTTGTTTCAACTTTGCCCAGCCCTAGTGTATATATATATATATATATATATATATATATATATATATATATATATATATATATATATATATATATATATATATATACATACACACACACAGTATATACATATTAGAAATGTGTTCCAACACTCTGAACTGAAAATAATCCAGTCATTCCAAGTAAGCTTGCCAGTGGCACTCTGCAAACCTGAGCTCGTCTAAAATACTACTCAATGCCAAGCAAAACTAATTAAATGCTGTTTATTGTTGCTGCCAGCAAGCCCAAAGAGAAACACATTAAGGTGAATAACACAGCACATCACATGGGAAGGTCTTTATTTGCACACCTAAAATCCAAACTAGTTGAAGAGCTTTGTGCTTCTTTCCTCAGTCTGCAAAAATCCTCAAAAGACACTTTAATGATTCATATTCATATAACCTCATGATTATAAAACAGCTAGCACACTGTATATGTGGGTCGGAAAAGAGCAACTTCAATTTCAACAGCATTTCTAAAAAAATGCTTTGTGTCAAAGTACCTATATGCTTTCAGCATATAAAGGCCCTTTAACACTTTACAGTACTTTAACACTATAAGGTTGAGTACATTGAAACTAGCTAGAGTGCTTCAGCATAAAGCACTACTACCTCTTGCATCCTCTCACTACTTTTGAACATTAACAAGTTGATGGCCTCTCTTGCAGCTCTCTGTTCTAGTCTTATTTTTCAACCTCCCCTTCTTCTTCCTCTCGTCATACTGTTTGCTTGAAAATCCTTTCAGTCCATCTCTTTTTCCAACTGCTCTCTCTCTCTCTATTCATTAAGCCTCCTTTTTTCTTTCTATGGCTGGCCCATCCTCCCCTCACCCTCCCTGTTTCATCTCGGCTCTCACTGACCCCCTCTGCCTTATCCTTATCTTGTCTCTTTTCGTCATTAGGAGCCACGTTGTGTCTCCCTTGCAGGAGTGTGAGCTCTGCCAAGGTAAAGCAATTAAAGTGACAACAGATTGGAACAGACTGGGAGAACAGCAGACCAAATTGAGGGAGGGCTTGAAGCAGAGCTGGGCGTGACTGGGAGCAGAATGTGCTAATCGTAAGCAAGCACTTTGTGACTGATGTATTCTCTCATTGTTTTGCTTTGAAACAACTGCGAGACTGACTTCACTGAGACTTAATACGGTATAGCAAAGGTTACATAGCCATCCATCCATCCATTTTCTTTCACCGCTAATCCTATTCAGGGGGCTGGAGTCAATCCCAGCTGACATTGGGCTAAGGCAGGGTATACATGGACAGGTCGCAAGGCCATCACAGGGCTGACACATAGCCAGACAACCATTCACGCTCACACAGGGAATTCAGACTCATTCATTAAGCTAAACTTCATGTTTGTGGACTGTTGGATAAATGGAGAACCTGAACCAGAAACAACTCAGCTCGAACATGCAAACTTAACACTGCAAGTCAGCCAGATTGAACCTCTTCTTGCAGCAGTGAGGGGCACCACTAACGTAGTGGTTAGAACCTATGCCATAAATACACAGTAGAGCCATACATTTAACAAAATAATATAAAAAAGTAATAGGTCACTAGAAGTTTAAGTACAAATGTTTTTATCAGGAAACAACAGCCCACATTTAGTGGGAACGCAGTAGAAGGAATATCCTGTTCAAGACATGTTCTGGCTGTCTGATGTCACGATAAAAAAACAAACACCCGAGGCCCCGCATAAAGCATTGGCTCCGAAGGGCCTGTGGCAGAAAAAGTCTTCCCAACCCTCGTCCTTCGCCAGGTTCTACAGCTTTAATGTTACAGCCTCCATTCAACAAGAAAAATCTATCATCTAGGAACCTGTAATATATATATGTAAATATCATGGTAATCCATCTAATAGTTGTCCAAATATGTGTGCTTGGACAAAATGTGTGTGCCTTCACGTGTCCGTAACTTTTAGCGTGTTTTTTGTTGTTGTGGGAATCCAGGCATGTGTATACTGTATGCATGTGTGTCTGTGTTGAGGTTTGTGTCCAGGTGTGTTGGCTACAAGATGTATGCATTCTAGTTGTGTGATAGAGCATATTATGATGAACAGCTACCCCATATGACTGATTGTGTCGTGCCACCGCTATAAATCATACACCCACTGCCCCCTTCAGCCACCTACAAACACACACTAAGGCACAAGCAGAAAAATACAAACAGAACTTTGATAATACCCCACTTCTCGGTCTCTCTCTCTCTCTCTCTCTCTCTCTCTCTCTCTCTCTCTCTCTCTCTCTCTCTCTGTTGTGTCCGACAAGCTCTACAAGCGAAGGTCAAACACAAGTTCAGCTTTTGAAAGAAGCCCAGCAACATGAGAATCCCGATAGTGTCGAGTGCAAGCATGCTCTCTCCCATATATATATAGGTGTGCACTTTTGTTTCTATGGACTCATTAGGGAGATGAAATTATTTCTTTATGAGTATTATTCTCACTTGAAGTACTCACCAATATGTTTGCCTTTCATGTGGTAGTAGAAAGAGACACAATATGGGACTCTGCCGGAGCCCTTGGGGCCCCTCACTGAGGTCACATTAAAAAGTGGAGAAAGCAGACGCGACTTGTCCCCCTGAAGACGTGGCCGTGATGCTTCAATGTACATGTAGTAGCCTGAAACAACAGCAACACTCTATTGTCATGAAGCAACACATCAAAAAAGTATTATAATGTTGTGCAAATGTGTATCGCACATTATAATACGGGTAGATGTGGAGCCGAGGGTTTCTCTTGTGCCTATACTTAAATAATAATAATAAAAATAACAACACGCTGCTCCGTTAGGTAAGACAAGAGAGCAACCACTTTATTCTTGTCTCCCTTTTCACTCAAACAAATACTCCTCTCCTCTCCTCTTTTTCCCGTTTCCCCCTCCACAATAAAAAAGTTATAGCTGTTTACATACACAATATAATAGCTTTCACATGTTTCGTGTAAACTTTAATAATTTGGGGGGAATTGCTTTTGATGAGAATGCTCTACGAGCAGACTAGTGAGTGGGGAGCGAGTGCGTAAAAAGTAGAACTAAGATGAGGAATGAAAAGGGTTTGTCTAACAACACTCTTGAACAGTAGTACATCATTGACGATACAGTACTGCCTCAAGTCCCTTATTGCTTGAATATACATCGCAAAGCTATGACTACCACACGTAGAACTGCACCTGGACATAACATGATTCCTCATGGTTTACTCACCTTCCTTGGTTCCACTGCGGTCAGTCTCGGGGCCGGTGTTGGCAGATCGCTTGGGATTCTGCGTCAGGTGATTCTGTCTCGTCCAATCGAAGACATCACTTCGGTCTTGAGAGAAACCACAAATCCTGTCATCCTCAAAACCACACACATGGTCTGGAATGTGTGAGTGTGGAAAGAAAGAAAAGAGAGGACAAGAAAAATGTCAGGCATCTGACGTTACGATCTACAGGTGACTATTTTTTTTACTGGGAAATGAATGGCGATAATATAGCTGTATAACAGCCTTTGCAATATGCACTTCAAATGTGAAGATCAGACAGCCGGGCAATTACTGACAAAGTGATAGGCGCAATGTAGGAGGCAGGATGTATAATGAGAAACTTTAAGTGGATTTAACATACAGTATTACACATATTCGTATGCATGACTCCCACATGCAGAACATTTTAAGGGTAACAATGATGAGGTCAGGCTGTGTCAAATGGAAAAAAAAAGAGAACAAATTATATTAAAAAAAACACCTGTGAGCAAAGGTTTCACTGTTACAAAATTTCTGAAAAAGCAAGGCTCAATGGCTGGATATATTCTGAAGAACAGAAATACACAGTGGAGCTCACGTATCAGGGAAGGAGGAGACCTACTGAACCCTGGTTTACACTATAGGTAGTTTCTAAGCCTTTTTGATACTCCTCAGGCAGTAAGAACAAAACTGCTACTGCTGATAAAGATTACATAAGACTTTTAAAACTTTGAAATTGGGGCTTACATAAACAGGTAAGTATGGGAGGTGTATGGAGTTTGTATAATGTATTTCTTTTAAAGAAGCATTTGTGAGAAACCCATCAAAAGTGAAGTCTGAGAAGAAAAAAAAATCCTCAATGAACCTCTTCAGAATAAGAGAGCTGAGACTTATTGTTACAGTTGTGGAGGGAGGTGTCTCAGCTTCCAAATATTTGTATTTCCATCATTATCACAACAAAGCTTTGATTAAATGCTCACATGACAAAACATGTTTTCCCATCCATATCAAGTCTGATTTTTGCTGTTTGTTATTGCCACACACACACATTGCCTCTTAAGAAAGACATCTGAATATGTGATGCCGACATGTCTGGTTAAGCTAGATAGAGGGGCTTTTCTCTATGCTGCCGTCCCCTTCATTTGCCCATCAGGAGGGCTCCGCCATTAACAGAGGCTCACCAAACAAAGAAAAACTTGAGGCAAGCATATACAGCCACAGCTATTGAAAGCCATCCAAGCTGACAGATTCTGTGGAAGCTTCCTGGACACTCACACACTCCGTTGCAGATGCATATGGCTCACGCTACCCATGAGGATGTCGTGTGTGTGCTTCGTTGTTTCAGGGAGCTAATCTATTACTATTCACACCCTGCTCCACTACATGCGCTCCTTTCAATTTGCACTGTTGTTCTCGCAGTCTGTTCCAATCTGGTGTTGTTTTAATTGCCTCACCCTGGCGGAGCCAACTGCCACTCCTGCCAGAAAAATGCAGCGTGTCTCTTAATGAAGAAAATAGACAAGATGCAATTGACTGAGAAAGAGAGGAATGGATTGAGAATGAGTTAGTCCAAGAGAGTGAGAGAAAGAGAGGGGTGGCTAACGAAGAGAAAAAGGAGGCACATATTTGAAGTGATATATTGATCTTAAAAAAGTATTAATATTGTGTCCACAAGTGACTTTCAAATAGTTGCCTCTAAACCTTAAAACCATTCCCATTTGATAAACCAGCTTCATATCCTCAAATCATGGGCACTCTTTGACGCAATTTAAAATGTCATGGACCTGCTCCCAGCCTTCACTTGCGTTCTCTCATCCTACCGCTACCCTTCTCTCATTCCGAGTAATAAGATGTAATCAAGGCCAAAGCTGGCTCACGACAAACTTTGCCTTGACAAGCTTGTGCTGACATGACTTGCAGTATACAAGCTGCAATTAGCTCGCATCAAAATTCAATAGGCCTTCCAACCTCCAGCACCCTGTCATCAATATAAGGTCACAACACTGTGAAATGTAGAAATGTTGAAAAGCGGAAGATGATAGTTAAGGAAGCAGTCTCACCTGAAGGCCTTGGATATGTATAGGCTGCAAGAAAATAATGTTGACACATTCAGTTCTCAGATTTGCACAATCCACTTATACATCTATATTGTATATATATATATACTCAAACATATTTTGTACAATGTTCTGAATATGTTTGATACATTTTGAATAGGACTCACGTTCTGAGTACTGTATGATGCGACTGACGTAGTCCCCAGTGCTGTAGGTGGTGATAGGGGCCAGTCGGACCTCGTAGGACAGGGGGATTTTCAGGTCTGATATGGCGTGGGATATCAGCACGCCCTTCTCTGGCTCTTTGCCCTTGAGGTCGATCTGCTTCGACAGCACATTCTGATTGTTCTGGAATGGTACAAAATGCAGGGAACATGACATTAAATTGTATCCTCAGAAATATGCATGGACTTACTAAAATAAACCAAATACACACAGTACACAACAAAAAGATGATCGTCTGACCGAGAAGCAGAAACCTCAAGAGGGTGCACATTGTGTTGTTATCTTTTCTCCTTTCTTTATATCATACACAACCTCTTCTTTTATCTCAGGTATTGAAACACATCCTTACTAACAGTGAGGCTGGAAGCTTTTATGTTTTTGAGTTTATTTGAATGAACAAACTCATATATACCTAATGGTTGCTAGCAACATATTACACTAATTTATAAGCCTTGACCGCCCTCCTAGTAAAGATAATTTTACACAAAAAAAAATCATCTACTCAGATTTGATTAAAGCATGCCCCAAACCATTGATCACATGCATTTGTTTTGTGTTTTAGAAGCAACACTATTTGCTTTACATGCAGCCTATTAAGCACTATATTATCATATCCATTTACTTTTCCATATCTGTGCAAGTGTCTATTCTCAATGGAAGTTATCTTTGGCATAGTTCTGGGCATATAGCCAGTCAACCTCAAGACTTGGATTGTACCTTTGTTCGACTGCATGCATTTCCAATCTCATCTTTTATCCAAAGCTACACAGCTGTCAAAAGAGTAATTTTCCACTGTCGCTTTTCAGGAAATACCTCAAAGGCAAGCATTGGCTATATTAATCTCAATACAAAGGTGGTTTTCACTCGTATTGTTTAGTGTTATTGTGTCTATTGTACTAAGTAAGTTGTGTTTTTTAAGGAATTTACAACACAACGTATCATTGCTCAGTGCTCATTGAATTGGTTATGATCTTAATCTAGTCCAATTGTTGTCCTCGTTCTC
Organism: Clinocottus analis; assembly: GCF_023055335.1. NCBI lineage: Eukaryota > Metazoa > Chordata > Actinopteri > Perciformes > Cottidae > Clinocottus > Clinocottus analis. The sequence goes on along the minus strand of NW_027175820.1, from coordinate 16,867,454 downwards.
TTAAATGTTGTCAATGAACATCATATTATTTCACAGAACAGACAGCTAGCTGATCATGATGAGATAGTTGCAGTAAAAGAGTATTGGATTAAAATTGCTTACTGCACCTTTAAGTTAGTTTTTTTGTTAGCACCATTTTTAATAGAGCTATTGATGTGTTATTCCACCCACGGAGAGAAGGATCCATTAGCTCTGTATCTGCCTCTGATCCCAGCTACTTAAAGACCTGACAGTGAGCTCAATCTAATGCATTAGGTCAGCCACTCCAGCATAACACCTTAGTACACCCACAGCATGCCATTATCAGGTAATGCATGCAGCAGAAGAGAGAGAAAGAGAGAGAGAGAGAGAGAGAGAGAGAGAGAGAGAGAGAGAGAGAGAGAGAGAGAGAGAGAGAGAGAGAGAGAGAGAGAGAGAGTGTGTGTGTGTGTGTGTGCGCGTGTGTGGTAAATGTCTACAGCACAATGAAAGTTGAATACAAAAGCTTGTAGACTTCAATATTGCCAAGAAAAAAATGCCTCATAACATAAGAAAAGTTCTAACAATGTGTCTGTTCCAATTTTGTAGGATAATCATGACAAAAACGAACAAAAAGGTGTATATAAGGCTCAAATGTGCATGCTTGATTTTCCGTGCTTGATACTCTGAGTCTGACTGTCCATTAGACATCGAGGAACCAACGCATCCCATCACTTTAGTATTGTTTCAGTACTGTATGATCTCACTGTATCACCTCGGTTAAATCTGCTTTTCCCTCTGTCTTGTGAGACTCAAGTTGATAAATTCACACTCAGTTAGACCGAGCTGATCATTTCTATTGACAATACCATGGTGACTTCTGCCCAGGCTGCAAATCATTTGGTATGACAATTGTTGTGCGAGTCCCATATGGCAGGCAGCCACAGCATGATCCCTGTAAGTTTTTGCTGGGCAACATACTTGGAATCAAATCCTTCCTTCCTCACCAGGCCTTATGCCACTAATAGCTGTTGCATCTTCTTTTCTCAGTGCCATTCTGTCTGTTTCCATTCTTCAGTTTCTCCAACTTTTCACCCTCTATTGCGAGTCATGGAACATCCTTTTCACAGCTTGCACAAGAGCGTGTACCCTTCAATGCAGGAAAAATTATCCAAACAATCCAATCCACAAATCAATACAAACATCAAGCACATTTTCTCCCAACAAATATGACCTCTTCTCCAATGTACGTGAATTGTTCCAAAGAATCCTCCCATACACTCGTCAACTACCATTTTCCTTTCCCCAGCAAACTTGTCTTTATGACGATGCAGTGAGCACGACACTTCTGCATTGTGAGGCCTGGCCTGCAAGCAGCAATCCTGTTTGCTTGTACTATAGTTGGAGGGATCTGGAAAAGTTTGGTCAATTTAGTATTGCACCGACTGAATGGTCACTCTGGTTAAGGTAATCAGGTAACTCAGAGCCCAGAGAGAAAAGACTAATTAAAGGACTTTGTGTCAGCGTGTTTTATAACAGGATACTGCATCTGTCAATGAAAAGGCAGCAAAGCAACCTTTTGGTTTAAGAGATAATTGCATCAAGAAAAGGTCACAGGTTTTGATTTCTCCAACAGCAATGTGTCTTGATGAGTAAGGTCCTGTTAAAAGTCCTGATAATGTTTTCAATTACCTGTGTAGTATTCATGGAAATGAATCTTTTGAACATCTTTTGAACAAAATAACAATTTGTGTGGAATAGTATTTGTTCTAACCCAATTAGAGCTAGTTTAAAGACACACACACACACACACACACACACACACACACACACACACACACACACACACACAATGGAAGAACAAGTACCTAAAACAGACTTAACTACAGTTGTTAACTTCTGTGTATCACATCACTCCTATAGAATCTTGCATAAACCACATCATGAAAAAGAGAGAATGTCCATTTGTATCAAAAGTAAAAAGGCTTTGAAAGAAAGCAGAGTGGAACATACTGGATGACGCTGTCCTGAGTGCTGTTGGTGATGGTGTTGATTATAGAATTTGATTAATAGAAAACTACTACCACCTGTATTCATTTTCTGACTGAATCTGGTGATTTTGGAGCTTCTGAGAGCCTCATTCATTGATAAATTTCTTCGCTCAGCTCTTTTTTCATTGTTCACAAAGAGAGTAATACTGAACGCTTCCAGTGTATATGCAATGGAAGACATTAGCTCAGATATTTGCTTTGTGTTCACTTTACCTGACGACATAAACTTCTCTATACGGTGTACAACATTTTGCGTGCATCGTGCCCTTTTAACACCCATTTACGCTCACATTCATCCATATAAACATTTGCACACTGCTTGTACAGCATATGCATAATTATGTGATATATAGCAAAAAAGAAGAGCCATGCTCATGTAATATGTATTAAGTGTGTGTTAGCAGGGAGGGACAAGTTAATGATGCTGAGGAGTCAGAGCTTTAGATGTGAGCAGAATGAGAGAATGATATTCTTCATGAGTGGACAGGGTCTGCGTACACACACACACACACACACACACACACACACACACACACACACACACACACTTGCTCTGGTCGTGTTTACAGCGTGTGGGATATAATCGATCGACTGAAAGCATACAGACACACACATTTGCGGACCCCAAAACACACTGGATAATTGAGGTGCTGAAGTGTGACTCAGAGGAATTCAGATGCTTCCACTGCCGGTAAAAGACTCCCTCCCTGCTTCACTAGGTCATTGGACAAAATACAAGTGTGTGTGTATATAAGTGTGTTTGCGTGCGTGTCAGTGAAAGGCGCAGGTGAGAAAGCTATTTAGTGTGTAGAGAAAGGACTAAGAGAATGAGACAGTCAAAAGTGACCAGAGTGAGTGACATAATGTATGAGGCAGTACAGTGTTTGATGGACTGATATGGTAGTCCATATGTCTGTTTTCAGCTATGTCTCCATCAGTCAACAAAAAGACACCAAAACAATGAATGTGTGAAAGAGGGTGAGAGCGAAGGAGCCACCAGGAGACAGAAACACGGAGTGACGTGTGTGCGTGAAATCTGGAGCGTGTGAGCGGTCGGGCTCATAAAACATGTTCATTTTTCTTTTATCCTCTATTAATGGACCTTTTATGACTGATCCACAATTCACTGATATTAGGTGTGTGCATGTTAACACGTCGCGTGTGCACCGTATCGAGTATCTACGCTTGCATAAGCCTACGAGCTCTCTTTGTGAATAAACAAGTACATATGCATAGTGGGGGTGGTTATGTATATCAATTATTCATACATTTGATTTAATGTACAACTGTAATTCATCATGAATATTTTTAATTTCTCATATATATGATAATGGGGACGTGTGTTTGCAGAGGAGTGTGTGTGTGTGTGGGGAGGACTGTGTCGCAGTACAGAAAAAACCTGGGGATTCAGATCTGTAGCTAAGACCTGAAGCCAGGTCAGCTGCCTGCCACACGACTTCAGTGATATACTAAACACACAACGCCATGGCTGCAGGCAGACGAGCGGTCGATACAGTGATGAGGTGGAAAGATTGAGGGACGGGAGGAGAAAGGTGTGCAAAAGCAATAAGGATGGCACAATACAGAAGAAGAAGAATACAAACTGCAGAATCAGTAAGAGATGTGGGATCAAAAGACACACAAATGTATACTGTGTATATATATATATTGTGGTATGGTAGTTATCTGATATGAGCGGCTCTGTACATCACGTGTATGCTATGGTACATGCTGTGTGTGTGTAATGTTTATAACCATTTATTTCAACTGCAGTATTTTGTAGATGGACAGAATGAAAAAATTAGAAACCCTCTAATGAGAAAATGTCAAAGCATTCACCAAAGCCACAATATGGGTATCAATTACTCATAAAATGATGATGTTAAATATTTTTTTATGCCTACAATTGTCAAATGAATCCTGTAGGGGTCATTAAACAGACAGGCTCAGATGGTACACAAGGAGAATTTTAGAGTCGGTGAGATTGCGAGCAAAGTGAAAGGAAAGATGCGATTAGGTGCAAATTCGCCCAATAAAGCTCGAAGGACACATTGATTAAAAAGAAAAACAAAACATATTGTGCTTAAGCCAGGGCTTTATTAATCTCCGTTATAACTGTAAAGAGGCATGAGGAAAAAGAATAAATAAAAAGTCCCAGGCTGAACACACACACACAGATAAACACACGTTCAGACACAGTGCATACTTTACTAGCCAGCCATCATTTGTACAGTTGGTATTCTGGCTGTTTGTGGAGATCAACAAGGACTGCACAAACAGCCTGGCAGTCAAATCCGCATGCAGGATGTGAGGCAACAATTCTGCCACTCACTCACACCTTCATGAAATTATATCAGACTTAGTATTGGCTACTGCATACGTTTTACTTTCAAGCTCTTGTCTTGTTTTGTGTTTGAACTGATACATTTGGGACAGGTTATCTATATTCCCTCTTGCCGTTACACAACCTTCATTGTGTCAAGGGTTGGGTAGAAGAGCAAAAATGAGCAAAAAAATCTGTCTCTTTTGTTGCAAAAAGGTTCAAATCAACACATGCTAATGATCGCTCGTGAATCAAAGTTCTCGTTTAAGAAACCGTAGCGGTAGAAGTTGGGGTGAAGAAGAGGGGTGTGAGGACAGCTTGATGAAACAAAGAGGGGCTGCCAACCTTGTTAATTCCTACACAGGGAAACCCCCTGCAGGGAGAACAAAACTAAATGAAGAAGTGTAAATGGGGATTTCACAGCATGGCAATGATTCATGGAGCAAAGCATGTAGTCTGTCATGCACACACAAATGAACATATGCTCTACATGTAGGTGAATACAAATATACAAATGCTTTAGAGACGGTCATCTGTGTCTTTATATACACACATATATATATATATATATATATATATATATATATATATATATTTAGATTCAAAGCCCCATTAATATTAGAAACACACCCATTTACACAGCAATAAAAAGCTAATTAACTCACTTTCTGCATTAAGCAAAAGCCATAGGCACGTACAATGAGGAGCAGTGCTCTACATGAACGGATCTGTCTCCTTTATTCCTCCTATGTGTCTACATGTCTCTCCCGAGACCCTCTAACTCATTTTCTATGTGCTAAAAAGATGGCGTTGAGGCGTTAAGAGGATGAGCTGGAGAGGGTGTTGCAGAAATAGATGGGTTGTGAAATTGAGATGGTATTACATTTGAATGTTCTCATACTCTATTTAATAGTCGAGAGGACCAGTGAGATTCACTGTTTTTCTTTAATTTCCATCTTATTTCTTAAGGCCTTACTCTCACCTTTAGCTGCTCTGTAATGCATTCATAAACATATGCAGGTAAAAAAAAACTTGAAATTAAATTAAAGTTAAACAACATTTAAGAAGTCTCAAATGGCCACTTATTACAATTCATTATTTTAACACTGTCAGCATTACAACTCGCAGCGGCTATTTATCAGCGCTATTTCACTTGCCACGGTTCACCCAACATTAAATGCCATTAAGTCTGCACTTACAACACAATTATTCAGTGCCGGAAAAACTGATAGAAGCGAGGCAAAGCGAATCAAGAAATACTTAGAGAGGGCAAAGAAAGACAAAGACATGAGGGGCGGGGGAAATAGGACGAGATGCTGTATGTGAAAGATACTGAACAAAAGGAGAGGGAACAAGAGAGAGGTAGAGGGAAAGTTTTCAGAGAGCTGAGGCATGCAATCGAATGTGCATCTTAGTAAGGCCGGTGCTAATTTTCTGTCTCCCTGCAGTCTTACTTAATGAGGTAAGCAGCCAAGTCTTAAAGTAGGAGGGGAGTTAGCTATTCATCCGCACAAAAGCAAGCTGGCAGACCCTGCATTGCCACTGTTTCAGTGTCCCACATACACACACACACACACACACACACACACACACACACACACACACACACACACACACGCACACCCATGCATACATCCACACCCACCCACACATGCACGCGCACACACATGCACATCAAACCCCAGCCAGTTGTGTATAATTCACTATTATCCTTCCTGTCTTCTGACTCAAGGCCAGTAATCTATGAATAGATGTTTTAAAAAAACAAGAGGGTGGCCTGAGGTTGCTCTACTACTATGGACAAAGGTTTCCAACTTCAGTCAGGCGTGCACCGAGAGAGCTCCAAGACTGTTAATAGGACTGGTTTGGTTGGAGAAAGCAATAAAGCCTTCGGTTTTCTGCAAGATTACACCTATAAATCTGTCATAATATTGGTCATTATTAGAAGTCTGTAGATTTTTAGACACTGGATTATTTTTTAATGGAATAACCATGAGTGCATGGTATTTATTACTTGTGTCATATACAAATGTATTCATAATATCCATCAGAACATATATTCTATCTACAGATTAATTGAGTGTAAGGTAGAGCCAGAATAATAATTAAAAAAGTCACCATTATATCCTATTAACATTTGTGTGAAATTGTCATAATTACTCATGAGTTATGACCAAAAACGAGTCCAACTAAAACATGAAAATTCTCTTAACTGCCTCTGGATAAAGTGAGAGATGTCGGCTGCTCTTGTGAAGTTGTCGTTATTTAACAGTGTCTCACATCATTGTCTGTGTGGCACTGAAAGATAGAATCATGGAGTGAGAGCAAAGTAATCATAAGAAGACAGTTAGAAATGAGCATTAAGCATCGTAACCTTAGTTATGTGAACAAAGATGCAACCCCTTTTTTTGGAGCTGACCACTCATATTCACATCTCTGGTGACTAGAAAGTGGAAGATGAAGTCTGTGTTTGACAGGACTGAGTGATGAGAGCTGAAGGAGATAGCTACTCATGGAAAAGAGCTTAGCAGCAGAGAGGAAACAATATAAGATGTGACAAGGAGGGGAAAAACGAAGATGCAAGGTCCCTACGGCTTATTTAAAATAAGAATCTACCAGTATGTATTTTTTTATATTGGCCAATTGGATAAACAAAATTTAAAAATCAAAGTGAAAATGAGATTTTAATCATGGAAAAGAAAAGAAAATGCTGTACAAATATTCTCTTTTTGTTTTCTTCCATTACTTTGGTGCATAATAAGGGTCATGTTTGTGCTTGCTTTCTATCCACTTTGTTTAATTGAAAGCATTTCGAGATGTGCATGCTGCAAGAGGACTTTGTTTACCAGGAACAATGGTCCTCTTGGAAAAAAAAAACATATTTTCAAATGCATGGGAACATAAAATCTGGGTAGAAATTACATCAGAGAGATCTGTTTATCTAAAGAAACTGGGTTATTTTTCAGTAAAAACAGGTAAAGAAGTAAAATGATGAGCCACACAAATGGCGAGAGGAGAGGAGAGGAGAGAAGAGGAGAGGAGGAGAAAAGAGGAGAGGAGAGGGGAGGGAGGGAAGGAGAGGACAGGAGAGGAGGAGAGGCTGTGACATTGTTGTAATTCAGTGCAGGTTTCCATTGATTGACTTCACACTACCCATGTTTACTGAGCATACACACGTCTACCTGCCTGTTGAGACCAAGTACAGTACATGAAAGTGTGTGTATGCATATACATGTGTACAATGTGCATGTGCTGCTGAGGTGTGGAATGCATTCTTTCAAGTAATTGTGCAGCATTAGCATACCTTTCGGACATTAACCCAGTAGCCTATGATACGATCCGTGGCCTCAGGATCTCTCTGTGTCCACTGCAGGTTGTAGGAATAGTTGTTTCCTTTTAGAATCCGCACTGGATTGGGTGTGTCGAAGTAGAACTCCGCATTGTAAGGTTGTGCTGTGAGACGGGGGAGGAGACAGAGAGCAAAATGTCACTGGTAAGTGATACCGAAGGAGAGATAACGGCCTGTGTTGAAAATGACTATAAGTTTGATAAATGGATGGACAATGGGTTGATATAGATGAATGCCTTTCCATAAATAGATTACAAAGCATAGTCTCCAGTTTGTTCTCTCACCAGAGACATTAAATGTGCATGTTGATGTCCCTGCACTATTGCTGACTCTGCACTCATAAGAGCCATTGTTGGTGGGTTCCAGCTTAAACTTCAGCTCCGGCGTCTCCTTCAGGTCTGGCATAGGCATGCGGACAAAGTCGCCGTTACGGAACCAGCGGATGTCCGTTAGGCGTGGCGGGTTCGACCGTATGACGGCACACCTCAGGGTCACCATCTGATAGTTCCTCGAACGCGCATCTTGGAAGACTGGATCCAGTATGGGAGGATCTGTGGATACAACAGATTTGAGCTGAAGTCCATTTAAAATACATTTCAGTTGGAACTGGTTTCAGCTCGTAATGTATTTGTACTATATACCACTATACCTTTCTTACCTATTATCATATACTGTATACTGACTGTACAACATATGTGGGACACCTACTCTGGGATTAAGCACATCGATGAGGTGTAACCAAGTAAAAGACAGTATTTCTATCATAAAGGAAGAGATGGAGATAAACTGAAGCAGAACAATTGTAGAAAGATAATTCAGTTTAGAGATGTGGACAATGCAAAATGGACGGGAATACTGCAATACTGCAATGGCGTAAGTACATCACCACCACCCATGTCTATTTTTTCTTGCATTACCCGTTTGTTTTCTGCAGTGCAAATTTATTCACAGCATCAGAAAATACACGTTCTGACAAATAATCCGACACAAAGCAACTGTAAATGCCACAAGGGATGAGGCATTTCTAAGAGGCACAGTCCCATCCCTGCTGCTAACCCAGCCTAAGAAGCTGTAATTAACCTGTCAGCAGCAATGTGTGGCTCTGCAGCTAATGACTGACTAGCTGTTGTTGCCCCGGGGTCAGCCAGGACACAAGACAGCCAAATGACTCTGCCACAAATCACCAGCCAGCTAGTTCACCCCTGGCTAATCATGTAGATAATAGACAAGATGCTAATGGTGGTATTGCCATACTAACAGTGATGAGATCGGGTGTTAAGGCTCCTCGAGGTGAGGCAGCGCGACTAGAGTCCCTTATGAATCAAGTTTATCACACACAGATGTGTAATTACAGTCTAATCTGTGTTCTGCCTGTAATTTAGATGGACTGGCCAACAGATGAGCTATAGTCAGGAGGAGGGAAAGACAGACAGACAGACAGAAAGATAAGACAAGGAGCAGGGGAGAACACTGCAGCTGAGTGACTGGATGCAATGGCAGTAAAAGACAGACAACTAAGGACAAAAGTGTTGATATATTTAAACATAAAATTAAATCTCTCTCTCTCTCTCTCTCTCTCTCTCTCTCTCTCTCTCTCTCTCTCTCTCTATATATATATATATATACATATATATATATATATATATATATATATATATATATATATATATATATATATATATATATATATATATATACATATATATATATATATATATATATAGATTTAACATTGGTCCCAATATATTTTACAGTTTACGTTTGTATTATTATATCAATGTATCACTCGTTTGTAACACTGTTTAAATACTCATTCATATGTTAAAAAACGACAACAAACTTTTTTGGCTTCCGTATTTTGACATAAATGAAGTTAACAAAAACTCAACAAACTTTTTTAACACTGCAGGAATTAAATCTCCTTTGATATTTAAAGCTCATCTACTATCTCTTTGAGAAAGGCTTTTATTATTATTATATTTTTTGGTATAGATATATACTGCCAAATTTGTTTGAATTCATGGTTTACCATTCTGTGCTGGCACTCCAGTCAGAGGAACACGAGTAAGCACCTGAATGCTAAACAGACTAGAAACCACCAGACTTTTTAACTTCTGTGTTGTTTTTAGTCACGACTCGAAACATATGGATGCGCCATACCTACGGCTTCCAACTTTCTTAATTTGTACAACGTAAATTGTAATTCACCCCTCTGTGCCCCCGTCATTATCATGTCTCCTGACCTGCCGATACTTCCTGCACTCACAACAGAATCATGTGATAGAGTTGAGGAACGGTTGATCGGTCAAAGGTCATATTGCAATCCTATGGACTGATTAGTGTATGGTCACAAACCCTGCTGCTGCTTATAGACACACGTAAGCATACTAATAACTGTCTGACTTTGGAAACAGGTGTCAAGGGTAAAGAAGAGCAAACAAACTGTGGAGCGATCATGAAAGAGAAGTATAGAAAAAGGAGGCGGTGTGTTGTGAGCTGGTTTGTGAGCAGTTTATAAATCATTCCATCCTTAGTAAAATTTGGTAATCATTACAATCCCATTACCTGACCTCAAGTATTATGATTATTAATAATAATCATAACAATAATACCAATATTAATAATAACATTGTAATAATTAAGTAAGTTTGATGGCAGTGGGGTTACTTTACAATTACAATTTTTAACCCAACATTTATAATGATCTGAATTATTGTTTTTGCATTTATGTGCTACTCGTCAGGGCCCCACAGCTCCACACTGTTATGTTTCATACTCAGAAGACCATAATCCATGTAAACACAACATCGCTGTCTGTCTTATCGAATGCAAAATGGATCCCATCCAGGAATGCAACACTGACCAAGCCAAAGAGAAAATCCATTTACATGAGACTGAGAGAGGGATGAGGTGAATTGGGGGGAAGAAGGGGAGAAAACAGCTAAAAGTAGAAGACAATGAGGGAGACAAATGATAAGGAAAGTGTGGTGTGAAAGTGAGAGAAGCTGATGATTGAGTACGAGAGCTGGGGAGAGAATGAGAGAATGCAGGATGCAGAAAGGGAATGACAAGACAGAGAGAGGTCCTCTCTCATGGCCAGTGGTTAGCTGATTGATGACGATGAGAATGACAGTACGGAAGAACAGCTACCTCTCTTGGAGGGAAAGTGGGCAAATAAAGTAGGAATACAAGGCAAAAAGAGGGAGTGGAAGGGTGTGTGTGTGTGTGTGTCAAGAATCTGCATATCCTCTTAATAATGTCTGCCATAAAAAATGATGGCATCCTTCCCTCACATCGATCAACAGTGCTAAATGGTAGGAAGCTAAACAAGCAAAGTGAGAGAAGCAAAAAGAGGGGCAATGGAAGAAGAAGAGAGGAAAGATCTGTTTCAACACACTCTTTTTGGCTGGTGCTAAACAATCTTTTATGCTGTTTCTCCGTCTGCCAGTTTTTTTTCTTCTCTTTAGTCCTTTTCCATCTCCCATTTGCACCATTTTTTTTCTTAGCACCTTGCCATCCCTAACCCTGTTTCAAGCTCTCTCTTAACCCTTCTCTCTCTTCTCCCGGTCCTGCTCGTGTATCTGTCTCATCTCTCTGTTTCCAGAGTGGGGTGGCCACCTGGTCCATTAATCAGACTTGGCCAGTGTGGACGGCAGAGCTCACAGAGTGTTGCCCTTCCGCCCCGCCTGCATTAGCAGGCCCTGTAAATCCTTCTGAAGAGACGAGGAGGAGAGGAGACTGATTCGGATGTGTTTTTATCAAGTACATCCTAGGAGTGGTTGGGAAATTGGTCCTACTGGGACAAGTACTCACAGACAAACAAATAGTTGATTCTGCTTTTAAGGAAAGATTTTTCTCAAAGAAATCAACAATAAAGTCAGATTTTTGTTCACTCTTTTGAGTCTTCAGATCTATTGCTCTTTTTTTGTATCCTCTTGTTTTTCTGATCTCTTGAACATTTTATAACTTGAATGAATGGTACCTTTACATTTTGATATTTTATACAGAGCACAAAGGAGGTTGCTGAAGTTGTGTTTTTCACACTGAATTCCTGATCACAAAAAAATGCTGCATTAAACCGAGCACTTACTAATGCCACGATACACTGCTGTGCAAGGGAGTAGGCTTCAACTATACATTATAGACTCTTCTAATAACATTTTAAAATAATAATAATGCACGTTCATGACTAAGTCTACTAGAAGTCTTGTTTTTCTTTGAAGTTAATGCGAAACAATGGGCGCACAACAGCAGATTGACATCCTTCAATTGTTCAGAACTAATGAAAGCTTTCTCATTCAGCTTCCATACTTGACTTTTTGTTTCCTTACTTTCAGAGTAAAATGGTGGTGTCATGGTGAAGTTCAGCTTCAACCAATTACCCCATACTGTATAAGAATTATTTACAATCATTTATTATGCTGGATTTTACCCACTGGTTACAATGCTAAATAAAGCACATCTATTTTAAAGATGAGGCAATTTACACACTGGTAACCTCCAGCTATGCAATTTACACATTACTTTTCCAGAAGCGTTGGGATTTTGTTATAAGATACATATTATATTGTTATAAAACCAGCGACTGCATTGCATGCACGTGCATCTTTGTGTGACAAGTATATGGTTTGACATAGATGGCAAATTATATTCATATAAGTTATAATCAAAGTCTTCGCTGTTTCAACAGGCAGAAGTGCCTTTTCTTGGTTACGGTGAACGTTGGCACAATTCAAGAATTGTAAAAGTGAGGAAACATGTGTGACCTCATGTGATGTGAGAAGGTGTTGAAATGATGTGTTACTTTATCAAGACACATCCTCCTCTTTCCTCTGGGAGATTTATAATGACAGTCCCACTGTATTGCTCACAAAGGGGAATAGGTAGGTTTATAGAAAACAGCCTTTTAGCCGGAGTGGTGCGTCCTCAATTTCTTTTGCTCGCCTTTTTACACTCTTTACAATACCATACATTTCCATAACTGTAATTAGGGTCCACAGTTTTGAGCAAAGTGTGACACTAATGGCGTTTTTGTGTGTGAAGCAAACACAGCACAGTGGTTTAATGAATCTCTGATAGCAAGAAAGACAAATAGTTTTTATGGCCGATGGCGGTTTACGCACAAGACTATATTTTAAGACTGAGCACTGTCACACAGAATGTTTAAACTTTCATAGAGAATCATGTTTACTGGATATTTTCTCTGTAATAAAACTACCACTGTGGCTGTTATATCCTTTACTTTTGTACTACTTTATTTTAAACATTGCTACTGAACTTATTCTCGTTCTGAAGCTCTGTTTTGGGTATTGCAGACATTACAACAACTAATTCAGTTTGCGGCTACAAAAGGGATCATTACAGTTTCATATCATCCTGTCTTATCTTAGTAGTTGACAAGACGGATCAATAACACTATATGAAAGCGGTCGTAACGAATCTGGATTTTTTTTTTTTTACACCAAACATCACAAAGTATTTCAAGAAGTTACCTCAACCTCCTGCTGCCTAATCTAAACAATGATGTTACACATTGTTGTAGTTTGCGTTCTTGGGGGGAAATCATCTCATCTACACTTACACTGCACATTGAGTTGGACCTGTGCCTCCCTTCGTTTGATGTTAAGCCCGTTGTACGGAGCAGTCTGGCACCGGTAGGCCCCCATCATGTCCCGACTGACGTTCTTCAGTCTCAGGCGGCCATCAGGGGTCTCCATTGTGGTCCTCCCTGATGCCATTAGCAGGTCCTTTTCTACCCGCGACCAGAGGATAGGCGGGCGTGGTTTGCCATCTACCACCAAGCACACCAGGTCAACGTTAGCTCCCTCTCGAACACTGATCACCTGACCTCCTGGCGGAACCGACAGCACCGGAGGAGAGACTGGAGGGAAGCAGAGAAGGAGAGAAGGAAAATAATAGTCAGAACAAGTTTAAGTTTAGTCTCTTACCTCCACACATGGAAACAAACATGAATAATGTGTTTTAAATGCTTTAACTTTCTTTACAATGGTACAAACTTCTGGAAACAATAGTCATAACATTTTCATTACATTGGTCGCTTCACAAAAAAGCCAAAATAAAATTGATATATCGAAGCATGTAAGTATCTACTAACTGACTATGTGGATAGTTTAATTTCAGAATAAACATTATAGAGTATAAACTAGTACAGCAGAATGAAAAAGAAGCGGTGTATGTTTTATAATTCTAGAGTACACGACTTTAAAATTACAGATGGTACGAACAGAAAAACTGGATGACAGAGACAGACGGAGAATGAAAAGAAATAGAATAAACTGAAATATACAAGGCTAAATTTATTGGCCAATCACAGTTTTAATGCAACATCAGCACATTAAACAGGACACTGTTAAGGAATTAATATTATAAAATATTATAAAAACTCACACAAATTTGCAGAGGTATAAAGTCCTAAAATTTGACATATTGTTTCTTAAACAATCAGCTTCAAACAAGCCTCTAACCAGTGTGTTTGCAACCAAATGGACTGTTGATTGCACATGCATAGTAATAAGGGATGTCAAATAAAAAAATAATAAAAAGGCAAAACCTCACCACTGTTCTGAGTGATGTTGACATCCACACGGAGCTCCAGGCCCTTGCTGCCTAGGAAGTTGGCCACACAGCTGTAGGTAGCCAAGTCTCTGAACTTCATATCCACAATCTCCAAGCTACTGGTGCCGGGTGCCATGTCGGGGTCACTGCGTAGCAAGATCAGGCTATCGGAGTTGAAGACAGGTGCACCGTTCTTGTACCAGGTGTAGTTGACCTTGTCCTGCGGGGTGGCATCAACGTGGCACGACAGCTTGAGGTCCCGACCCATCTGGATGGTCTCGCTGTCCTTGTTGGAGTCTGGTGTAATCTGGAAGGTCAGGTTGCTCATTGCTGTGTGGTTTGGCGGGTTGAAAAATAAAGAAAACAATGTAAATGGTTAAATCAGAGCTACAGGGTCAGATCAGCTGTGGTGCTGTCTTGGAATCAATGAATGGGGAGGTCCTTCTTTCAAATACTCCAGAAGAAATGACGAAACCCCCAAAATGTATATGTTCTTCTGATGCTCAGGCCTTGTCTCTATAATCTTTCACTTTCGCCTGAATTACATTTTATAAAGCATCCCAAGTTTTACACACAACAAGTTTTACACACAACCGCTGCTAACTGTTGAGTCGCCATTGTTAGTATACAGTGAGGATATTACTCTTAACAGTTAACACATATACTGTATATGCATTTGCAAAATTAGTGTACACGTATAAAACAGGGGTCATCTGTTGTGCATTTTATTGCCATTATAAAACATGTAATTAAACAAAGCAACACATTCAAAAAAAGAAAGCATCCTGCCAAATTCTTAATACGTAAATGAACTGGTAACTCATGCAGGGGCCTCCAGACTGAGGAGGGGGGCACTTAAACATGTATTATGTGTGAGTAATGCTTGGCATTAATAAAAATATGTGTCCTTGTACTGTATGATTAGTATACACTATGTTGTAATTGACCTTTTACTCTCTACCTTTTTTAAATTGTATCTGTAAATTATGTTTGGCAATTAATGTCATAGCAATAAACTTGTTTAAATGTTGTTTTTTTTGTTGAACATACATCAAATGTAATGAATTGAGGAGGCAGAAGACAGCTGATATAATCTTTAAATGTGCAACCTCCTAAGAAATCCAGTTTGTGGTGTGTAGGGTAATGATCCATGTCTTTTTCTTTTTGTATAATGTTGTATAATTCTGTAATTCTTACTTGTTTGTGCTATGTATGGCCCAACTGTAGAGAAGAACCTCCTCCCTCAGGACAAGTAATACACTATCTGTCTATCTAATATGTAACAGTGGACACGTTTGCATTGTGTGTGAAAAGAAACCAAAGGGAAAAGTAAATTGAAGAAGAAAGAGAGAGAAAGAGAGAGAGAGAGAGAGAGAGAGAGAGAGAGAGAGAGAGAGAGAGAGAGAGAGAGAGAGAGAGAGAGAGAGCGGAAGATGCACATTGTGAAGAAGGGGATACAAAAGGAGCCAAACACAGAATAAAACAAGAGGGGGAAAAGGAGGAGGGGGGAAACAAAATCAAGGACAAAGAGTAACTCTCACACTGTCACATGTAATTTTCAGTTTCAAAGGCTGCGTTTCCCCAACAGATTTCCATGTTGAATACAAAACAGCTCTCTGTTTCTCCACTAACAGGAGAGACAGGCGGCAGGGAGGAGAGGAGAGCTTGGTTTCAACTCCTTTCGAGCTTGTTAACAAGATGCTTGGGTGGAGCCATGTGTTTGAAGCAGTGACCATATGTTCATCATGCTCCTGCAACTTTACCTGGTGAGTGTGGAGACAATGTTGTGTGTGTGTGTGCATGTGATGTGGGAGTCTGTGGCTGTGCATCCATGTACATTTTCAACTGTATTGCCTGCCTACCAGACCTCTATCTCTCGACACTTTCATTGATCTTGAGAGTGCGTGTGAGTGAGTGTGTGCGTGTGAGTGTTTGTGTGTGCGTGTGTGTGTGTGTGTGTGTGTGTGAGACACATACACCATCTTGCCACCTGTGCTGGTTTGACGATGCGTTCAGGCCCATTAAGCTAACAAGGGAAACCCATCCAGCATACGCTTTCTACAGTGTTAACTAACAGAAGAGACTGTTGATAATTGCCTCCACTCCAGTCTAACTAATTGGAGTGAATAAAGATGATTAAAGGGACTAAAAATAGCCGGCGGTGGAAAAGTGAGGGAGGCTTCTTGTTTTAACACCAGGAAAAAGTGCAGTCTGCTTACTCTGAGAAGGTTACCATCAGTGCTCTCTAATGATGGATCCACTGCAGGTGTGTCACACTCGACACAGACACACACAAATTGATACATTTTTACACATTCACACACTGCAGTCAAAAGCCAATGAGGACTGGACAGATGGCACTTTTAATTTTCAATCAGGGAAAATATGTGAGATTTAAATTTAGTTAATTAATATTTTTTTAAAAAGTACTAATAGTTTTCAGGTGTTTCAGGTGCTTTGCTTATTGGAAGGAAAAAAAAAACCTCAGTTGTTTACTATCCCCTCAGCTTTGAAAAAGAAAGAAAAAAACTGATGGCATGATTACGAACAGGAAAGTTATTGCACACGTTAAAGTTTTCAAAGCTCTGAAATACCGAATATTGTTGCACAGCATAAATTATGTCGAGTAAGGACCGAGCACCCACATACTTACTCCTGACAACGAGATTGGAATTCTTGCGTGCGGGGTTGCCCACGTTGTTGACAGCCGTGCAGTTGTAGAAACCTGCGTCAGCCGGGGTGACGGCACGCAGAATCAGTGTCGGCCCTCGAACTTGGGCGCTGAGCGGCAGCGGGCTGGGGTAACGGGACCACACCACCGTGGGAAGGGGAAAACCTGCTATCACCTCACAAGTTAGGAGCACATCCTGCCCGGGATCCACCACCACCGTGTCGTTCACTGACAGCCGGATCATTGGGGGAGCTGAGGGGGGATTGGAGAAAAGATAACAGGGAGAGAAAATCACTTTCCGTGTTGTTGACAAGAAACAAAACTCTTTTTTTTTTCTCGTGATTTGCAATTGCTGTGCAAGATTGATGGTTTACTGACGCCTAGATATTGTAAATAATGAGAACACCTTTGCACCTGTAATAGGCTACATAGTTTCAAATGAAGTTCTCCGAGTGGGATTGCACAATGGTTACAGGGTTTTGCAGGTAGGTGATGACATCTGACTAGAAAGCAAGGATTCTCCGTCTCTCTGTCTGTCCTATGCATATCTCGAGAACCGTTTATCCGATCTACTTCAAACTTGGTGGGTGTATCAATAGGGACCCAAGGATATGCAGTGTTGAAGTTAGTTCAATATGGACGGGCAACATGTTGAAGATTAATAAATAATAAACAAACATGCAACAGCGCTCTGTGTAGCAGCATGGACGATTAAGGTTCAATTAAGGGCTCTGCAGAAGCATGTTGTCTGCATCGAGCCTTTACAGCTCATTGACTGAAGTTCACCTTTTCTGCTGGAGGCTTGATCTACACTAGTGTTACAACCCCACTCTTCACTTCCCTGGTGTCACTGTAAGCTGCAAATAACAGGAGCCAAGAAATCAAGCATGCCCACAAAATACTTTCTGCAACAACAGTTGGTAAACAAACCGCAAGCTTAATCAAAGCTCCTTAAAGATCTTTACTTTCTTCGCCCATCTGCCTCTGCTTAGTGAGAACATCCTGGATGTGCACGGACAGGTGAAAACCTGCCGCACGGGACCCCGCTAAGGAGCCGAGCGGCCGTCACAGATCCGGTAAGCGTAAATCACGTAACGGCCCTGCACAAGCTTTTTAAAAGTAAAAATTTGAGTATGTGTTATGTAACTTTGTGAGTGTGTGCATACATCATAATGTACATAACATTATCGGAAATGGAAAAATGATTCCTCCCCAACTCATTGAATATGAGGCTTTGCACCTAAAAAGCAATTTTTACTGGTCTTTATATACCTCAGCTGTTAATCAATGTATCAGCAGGTTGCTGTAAATGCATTTACTTGGTATTAAACTCGATCCTTGCTCCGTTGGCTAAAGTACAAATCTGGAAGAACTGGTACTTCAGGACCAGCCATACACATTTTAATCTAAATTAATCAATTCATCTAGAGCGGCAATTAACTCCCAAAACCTGACCTCCAACCAAATCAGCAAACCGCCGTTTCTAAATTTGTTTTGACTGCAAATAAAAGGTAGTACATAAAAAAGTGTTAATATGCGCCTGAGGGTATTTGTTTTTAACAGTATGTGTGTGTGTGTGTGTGTGTGAGCCATTGTGCATTTATGTAACGGTGTGTGACTTTCCAGCCCTTCGTTAGTACTCACCAATCAGTAAATCAAAGTTAATTCATGTCTTGTTCCCATACTCTCATATTGCCCAAACTTCCCCAAGTGATTTTCATTTGACAGACCAAACAGGAAAAATAAAGGATGACCCAAAATGCAGCTGCAAAATGGGGAAATCCTGTTGCCAGACAGAGACAGAGTTCGATTGGAACCCAGCGGTGTTAAAATACCGAAAAAGGGCAGAGCAGTCGGAGCACACACACGACACGGTACAGTACTGAACAACTGACGACGAGGAAGAGAATAAACGACAGGATGAAGCAGCAGAGGGCTAAAAGGAAAATAAAGATTATTAATCATGGAAGAGAAGGTATAGAAAGGACCTAGAGTGAAAGTGAAAGCAGAATGTACACACACAAACACACACCTTAATAACTAAATGGTGTACTATCTGCGCAAATACCAAATAGAGTGAAAATAAAATGCAGAGATCATTTTGATAGCAGTACACTCAAAGGACGGCTTTCCAAGACATCCATTGATAAACTGTACAGTGCATATGTACATATTTTTAAAAAAGGACATAACTTTGGTCATTTAAAATTGTACCAAATATACCAAGTGATGGCTCAGTTGCGTCAATGAGGCTAAGGATGCCACAGCTAGTACTTTTTCAATGAGTTCATGAAAGCCACTGCTGATACTGTGTGGAAGCTTCTACATCGTATCTGCCAAGTGTGACACAGTGTGTGTTTGAGTCCTCTTGTCATAAATCCAGCAGTGTAGTGTTTTTGACTCAGGCTTTCTCTCTCAGCAGGTAATGTCACTTGTGGTGTGTGTGTGTGTGTGTGTGTGTGTGTGTGTGTGTGTGTGTGTGTGTGTGTGTGTGTGTGTGTGTGTGTGTGTGTGCCAGCTGGTGTAAGATGTGCACAGCATAGATTTTCCTGCTCAGTTTTCAGCACAACTGTGACAAACAACATGCTCAACCTGTGGAATTTATGGATTCGTTATCAATAGGTGCAGCAAGTGGATAAAACGTCTTCGATGCTAAGCTGTTTGAAAACTTGTGCAATCAGCAAACAAGCTAACTCGTCCATAAAATAGGAATACCTACTTATCTTATAATCTTCTCACCTTCTAATAAAATAATTGTGTGTGCAGGCACTTTATCTGTGGTTATGGAAACCACTTGCTCCAGCTGTATTCCCTCTCTGTTAACATTATGCTTGGGCAGTGAATGTATGAGTAATGTGATCATATTGGGCTCTTAGATGTTTATTATCTGTGACTTCATTTTTGATTTGAGTGGGTACATGAGTGCTTTGTCTCGTAGAGGCGCTTCGTGTTACCACTTCTAACATTTGCCACGTTCTCTGAACATATGAGATATATTGGTTTTGAACTGGGAAGAGTAAACATATAAGAGTCTTTTTACGTTTGGTTTAGGTCTCTGGTTTCACTGCCCGCTTCTTCTCTGACTTATGTATTATTCCGACTGCTCGGCTTTCCAATCTGTTTATATCTCACTTACGGAATACACATATTTAATTGGCTGAGTAGCATCGTGTGAGATTTACAACAGATGCAATTGGTCATTGTGTTTTTTGGACCGCTGAATGAGTGCCGTAAATGCTGGAAAAGCTGGTTTAAAATACGAGCTCTCCGTCAAATTGAATAATTCACAATTATCTCTCGGTTATAAGTCCGGTATCTAGGTAGTAGAAGTGGTGTCTGGCATACAGTAACTTTAGCCTATCTGTCCTTTGGTTTCTGAGTTATTCTGCTTCTAGTGGCCAGAAATCAGGCAGGCTAACGCAGCAGGTTCGGTTCGGTGAAAGAAGAAAACAACATGGGTATCATGAAAAGACACAAATTGAAGGTTGAACCAGTTAAATAATGTATTATTGTTTTTTGTTTTTTTAACTGGCTGATATGTAATTAAATCAATTGCGGGTCGTTTGTGACAAACACATGTCTATTTGTTTGCTTCTATGGAATAAATGGTCTCTGGCAAAGGGCAGCGGGGGGTAGTGGTTTTGTTTATGCAAAAACAAAAACTACTTTGTACATGATGATTCCAGTAAATTGTGTGTGCTGTCAAAACCTATTTGTAAATCAAGGCTGTAATAATTGCACTTTCTGCAAGAGGGTCAAACAGGGTTTCCTACATCCTAACGTTGGCAAAACCTCTGTTTCATGCGGTCTTGCTGTCTCCTATAATCTAAAACTGAGCACTTTATAAAGCATTCCTCATGTTCTTTCACGTAGGTGGCAGTCCTGTCTGCAACATCTTGTGAATGGTCTTTGCATATCCCGCCACAGGGTGTAAATGGGGTGACAGCAGGCTAACGTTGAGGCAAATGAGCTTGCGACCAAAATGTCACCTGCTTAAATCCCTCGAGTGGCTACGAAATGTTTTGATGGAGTAATATAAAAAGGTCTCCCGATTCCTCATCAACAGCAGTAAAAACACCCTGGGGTGAAGCAGTCAGGTCCCAGTTTCTGTACTGGAGCTGCTTCACTGGCCGCAAGTTAATAATCTGTGCTGGTGCAGTTGAGCTCTCTGTTGCGATTTTGTGTCTGTGTGTGTGTAACTCTGCCTCTGTGTGTAACAAGGTCATTGAATTCTGTTTAAAATCTGCTCAGTCAAGCTGTCTCTTTAAATTATGTATGTATTCTCTATTAAGCTGGCATGTCACATGGGATGATAATGTTTGTGTTTCTATAGTGCCCTGTAAGACATCATGCAGCAGGGATAACGCTTTATTGATTTGCATACGCAGGTAAAAATGAGCATTACTCTGTTCAGGAAATGTTTCCTGGTTCCTTTTGGAGACAGCAGAAAGCCAGCAAAACTAGTGGCTACTGAACTTGTTGCAGACATTTCTCCCAATGACTTTGTATATGAATTTGCTTGGTATAAAACTAAAGCAGTCACAGATAAGGTGTGTGGGTCTTAAAACATCTGAGTCTTGGGTCAATGGTTTGAGTACCTCTGTAGTCAGCAGATAGGTAAATTGCTGATCCTTTATAAAAACAGGTGTGAGATCATCTTAGAGGCATTCATCCATCAACACATATTTGTCTCAATTCGACCTGACCACATTTTTAAGGTTCAAAATATTTGTATTTGAGCATTTTATTGGAGTGCACTCCAGACGGGTCTTCTAAATGGCAAGACGGAGGAGAATCCAGGCTTATCGAGCTGAGAGAGAGTTAATCCTCAGTGAGAGTGAGACCGACCCCACAGAGCACAGGAAGCAATTCATTCCTCTAATAGACTTTATGCAGTACATCCTCTCATCTAATCTCTTTTTTAACAGATTGCAATCGCTGTAATGAAAGAGGTGCACGGAGGATCAACAAACTAGTTTACCGATGGATGTTTCTCGTATCACAAAAACACACGCAGACCGTGCACACACAGACAGGCTTGTAGCTTCTGGGACGCATGGGTGACAAAAAAGTGCATGCAAAATCCCACACTAATGGGACTTCTTTTACAAGTGATGGTCCTCAAGCCGACAAGACATTTCACTGGCATAACAACTGCAATCAGCACATAAATAGCACTGTCCACTTCCATTGTATCAAATCACAACGCTCGGAAAGTAAACGCCTGTGAGCCTGAAGAGCCTTTCAAGTATTCCACGAACCTCAATGGAAAATGTTTGTAAAGTTACAGTAAAATGGAGTATCAGAGCAATTTGGTCTATATTAAAGCTCTGTGTGTTGTCGGTATTGATTATTCTGGCATGTTAAGGTTGAATAGCCAAAAAATCTATGTTTGCTGCTCATGGGGTTTCCCTCTGAGTGCATTGGTGTCCCGCATGAATTTAAAAGATCTGCAAGTCAGGTTCATTGGACTGTAAATGAGCTCTAGGTAAACGTTAATGTAAACTAGTTACAAATAAAAAGAACAGAAAATGCCATAGTCTTGCTCACAAAAGTCTGAGAAGAAGACAAAATAAGAGGGAACACTATGCGAAGCAAGGAGGGAGGAAGTGAGGATTTGAGAATTATAGCTTCAATTTCCTGGGGATGCGTGGGTGACAGCAACGGTGGGATCAGCCAGCGCTCTTCCCAAAGTAATGGGATTTATGTGCAGCACAGCGGTTTACAACCAGGTAACAAATGCCTCTCTCTACCGCGCTCACACTATCCAACTCCCTCCCTCGCCTTTTCCCTCTGTCAGTTTTTCACCTCTGTATCTTCAATATCGGTCGTTTTACTTTCCCTTGTCTCTAAACCTGGTTCTCATTCTTTCTGCAATTTTTGTTCCCCGATTCTCTACATGACTTGCTTTCTCTCTCACTGCCACGCTGTGCTGCCCGTTTATGATTTGCAGGATTTAATGACTCTACCAGGCAAATGCAGGTGGGCTCATGGGCACCAATCAGCTGGAAATAAAAGCTTAAAGGTTTGAGGTGTATGCTGACAAGTGATGTATGTTTGTGTTTTGTACCCGAGAACAGTGGGGGACATCTTTACGTCAGTCAAGAATATTGTGAGGCGCCATAATTAAAAGGTTTATCTTGATCCCTGGTGCCAAGAAAGAGGAAATGTTCCAGGTGTGTGTTTGGGAAATGGTGAATCTGTGGTTATTACCTCCATACAGACACAACACCCTGAAGCAAGATGAGGAAATGAACCCCAGCGTATTTTTAATGCATTACATGGTGTTCACCCCCAATCATACCTTAAAGTAATAATGTATTGCTTATGATCATTAGAAAATTGAGGACATTGTTTCGTAACCTTTTAAGCCCTCACTTAAAAAAACAACCCATACATAATACCATCACTGAAAACCAATTTTACACTTAATCCTACCCACCAGCAGGTTGGTGAACTCTGAGAGGTTAACTTTTAGAAAAACATGTAAAGATTCAGACCAGCATGTTTTCATTTTTCTGTTCCAACACTGCAATTGGTATCTTACATTTGAAGAGTGTAGTGTAGGTCATGGGTATGCGCACGAGTGTGAAGCAGAGCACTGTTGAAAGGAGGTTGCATGCTAACTAGTATAATTAAAGCAATATTTTTTGAAAATGGGAAGGTCAAACAAACAGGGAACAGAACTGAAATTCGGAGATTCTTAAAGCCCCAGACACAAAATGATCTGTTAAACATATAGCGAGGTATGTTTTGTATCAAAATAAATAAATCAAAAGTATAAACTAAGAGGAAGTATTGTACCAGCTGATCAACCATTTTATAGTATGTCAAAGGTGTGTTTTTTTTCTTCTCCCTCTCCTTTTTCTATTATTTTCCTGATTATCTCTCTCTTCCACATGAACACTCTCAGACATGGATTATAGACTCCCATAAAACTGACTGCACAGTACATTGTCCATTCGCAGAGGTTTTACAGTACTAAGGGTTATTGCAGATTGCCCATTGATCCTTAACATTTCAAAGGGGAATTTATACACAACAAGATTTGCCATCTATTGATTTCATCATATATTACACACTTGCGCGGCTGTCATATTATTGTGAAGGTGTATTGCAGTAAGAGTTACAGTAATCAATTAAAGACTGAATCAACTCTCCCCGCGTTCAGATTTACAGTCCGTTCAGAGGTTGTCAACAGCTTTAAATTATGGTGTGTATGTGTGTTTGTTTCTTTCGTCCAACATATGCGACAACCTCCGGATCTGAAAAGTGACGCCAATGAGGAACTGACTTCAACTTGCATTCTTTCTAATTGGCCGCAGGGGGCATCAACTCTGGTTGCAAAAAAAGGTTGGATTTTGTAGAAGTCTATGAAAATGCACATAAATCTATGTTTTGTTTTGTAAATATGAGTTTATGACCTCAATCACTGGTTTCATGTCTTGAAACATGGTGTTCATTTAGTAAATGACGGTCCCATAGAGGTCAAAATGTACAATAAAGCAGGTTGCGACCTGTCTGTAAATTGTGATTTGGCATTTTGTCAAACAGTACAGGATGAATATTCCACGGCAGTGATTATACTTAAACATTTATTTCCCAGACACCTGACTTCTTTATGATTTTGCAGTTATTATACATAGACCTCCACAAGTAGAAAACATGTCGGGTCAGATTAAGAATTTACCTTACGGTAGAATTTGATAAAATACATGATTGCCATCTTCTTTCTATCTGTTCTGTTCTACAATTGTTTCACATTAGCTCGTTTATGAATTAAAAATTGCAGGCCAAGTCTGGTGCTGGTATTCAGTGTGAAAGGGGGAAATGACTCACATGCTTGGTGGCTGAAGTTCCTTCAGAACTTTTAAATATGCTGTAGTGGTTTGTGCCTCTGCAACTGATTGGTTGTGATTTTTTTTTTTACTTCTCTCTATTTCTTTTAAACAAACAGTATGTGACAAAATCCAAAATTTACATTCAGTTATGGTGAAAATCAATCTAATACATCTATTGTTTTGCTCCATCCCTCCACATGTCCAGGCCTTGTTCCATTACCCTTCCACCTCTTTTCTACATCACTTTAAATAACACGACGAGCACCAGAGCATTGCCCCTGTGTTCTTTTTATGAGAGGCAAGGGAAGAGGATTTACCCGCTGTCAGCAGTTGCTGGAGGGCAGAAGCCCTGTACTCAAATCCCAGGCTGGGATTATGATATAAAAATCAATCAATCCCCTTGTCCCAGTGCGGTGAATCAGCGGTGATGGCGTGACCTAGTTGGATAAATCTAATCTAAGCAGTGACTGACGCCACAAGGACAAAAAGGAGTTCAGCAGGGAATAACAAAATACGCTCATTAGATAAATATTATAGAGGATAAAAAACAAAACCGCAAGTTGCTGTTTGTTTTCCTATTTTCCAATCTCTCTTTATCATATGCCCTTCTGTCTGTCTATCTCTCTCCTACTCTTTGCCCTCTGTGTATCTATTTTATTATCTCTGCTCTCTATTTGTATTTTCTGTTTTCTGTTTCCGCCTTTGTCTCTCTTGTTGTTTCAGTTATTTTGGAGATCGGAATTGAAATTCCTTGAGATAATATTAAGAAGTGTATTTGTCTCTTGTATCTGGATCAACTTTAAACTGGATAACTTTAGCCTATTTTTCATTTTAGTGCATTTATTGAATTGATACCAGTTCTTCATTCTGGTGGGAAAATGTGTGGTCTCCGGCAATAAGTGTAAGGTATGTTTCCACTACCTTACACCCACACACACACCTACGCACCCCCCCCCCCCCCCACACACACACACACACACACTAAGCAGTGTGTTTTCTGTCACTGAGACTGTGAGGTCCAGACAGATTGGCTGTTTTGGCAGGCGTTTGCCACCGTATGCCAGCACCAGGCAGATATTTATTGTTCTGTTGGCTGTGTGTGTGTTTCATTGTGTGTGTGTGTGTGTGTGTGTATGCATGTGTGTATGTTGACGGGGCCGCAGGAATACAATTGATCTCGGCTGCCTGAGTCCAGGAGGGAAGGAGAGGAAGGCAGAGGGAATGAAGCAGTCCGATCACACGGAGCTGAAGCATTCCTTCCTTCCTATCTGTTGATTTTCAACAACTCTGTTTTTGACTGCTTTACAGACACCTTTGTAAAATAGGACATGTTAGGTATTATGCATCACTGACTGCCCAATTCTTATACCTTTTGATTAGTGTTTAAAATGTGTGCATAATCAAAAGCCATTCATGCGTTTAAATGAATCAGAACCATGACACAGTTAGTCGGCCTTAATCTTTATTCAGACTAAAAGTCCCCATATGTATAAAAAACTTTTTTTTAGATTGTTTTTATAGATTGGATATTTAATATTTTTTCTATACAATTGTTTAAGATCTTTTAATTTGTTTTGGAACAACTGGCCTCCTTTTGGGCCAGGTTGTCATTGTAAAGAATAAATGGTTCTCAAAAAGCACTTATCTGGTTAAATAAAGGTAAAATAAATTAAACAATTGTGTTATTTTCTATTTTCTCTTTTATTATAATCCATAATTTGTCATCTCTGGTCCGATGTGTTGTCTACGATAATAGATAGCGTGTCTCATTCACCAGAGGCTCATTCATTAATATCACTCTGGAGCATTTCACAATGTCCATCTGTCATTTTCTGTCTGATTCACTCTCAGTCCTTCATTTCCTCCTTTTTCTTCAACTCTTTTCTCAGAGACTCTGTTTTCTTACCTCTTAACTTTATCACAGAGGTTTTTTTTTTATGTTTTATCTTTCACACCGTAAGCTTACTTTAGGAGACTCTTGGGAACATTTATCTCGTATCTGAACGGGGCCTTATTGCTAAATTGATAACCTCTCCTTCAGAGCAAAGTCTGTAAATAAACAGTAAAAGTAAAAAGTCATGGAGACGAGTGGACATCATAAAAACTTAGCAAAAAGAAACCTTCTTCGCTTTACTCTTCATTGTGAAACATTTTCTTTCAACTATATTTAATAAACATTTAACAACATATAACATCATATTCCATACAAATCAGAGATATGATTAATAAATAACCGCTTTTGATGAACAACACTGGTTTTACAGATCTATGTCCCAACATCTTTGTCGTTTATTTTTTTAACCTTAGAAATATCCACTCAATTTACTTCTGCATCACATTCAGCTATGTTATTATTCCCAACATGAGAAGTGAAGAGCACAGAGCGTCAACTCTCTTCTAAACAGGTGGGTTTACTGTCTTGCTCGAGGGCAATTTGATGCATTCACATTCCAAGAGACACAATTATTTGATTTCTTGCATGCAGCTACATACAAACACAATGTGTTGATTTAAAATGTCAAACTATTGCTTTAAGAGGGTATCAATCTGTAACTTTGTTTTCTAGTTTGGAAATTTTAGGAGTATGTTTTGGTCAAGAGGCTGCTTTTCTAACACTTTGAGTTGAAGCAAACATTACAACTTTGCTATAACCACATTTTCAGTGCATATCTATTCAGGACCTCTGACTGGATTAAGATAAGAAGCCTTGAACAGTCTTCAAATGTATCTTTAAACGGCTCTTGAGCATGTGGGACGTGGTTGAAAGAATTGACAACAAAATGCTTCTGAATAAAAACAGGAAAGTGATCCTCAAGGCACTTAAAAAAAGGAACTATTAAATAGCCTTATTACAGTGGTTGAATCATCAAAAGAGCCACTCTCAGCAACTGTATGCTTTTGTCAGCACAACTATACAATGACGTTCATTAAATGCCCTGATAAAATCCTAGAGTGGACTAAACATGTTGGCTCTTTTTATGATAAGGCCACTAAAATAAAGACTATTTTATAGTTCTTCATTTGATGAAAGATGTTGGTGTCCCTGGTTTGCTTTCCTGATTATCCTGATTTTTATCCCGATGTTTTTATCCTACCTAACGTTTTTCCAGTACTCAACTTATACAAATTGTATAGAAGATTTGCCAACAGAAAAGAGGGAGAGAAGAAGATAAAATAAACGCAACAGAAAAAGAAAGGGATTTTTGATTTGTGCTGTATCAGCGTGACAGACATGACAGGGTTGTCAACGTCAACAATGTTGTCGTAAGTAACAGAGTTGCCGAGCGGTGGTGTGGAGATGGACGGAGTGGTGTAGAGTGAATTGGAGATAACAGGGAGGGTGACAACTGAATTACAGCTGACGGCCCTGAGATGAGCTCTCAGCAACAGAACAACAAGACAGATGGGCAATATGGCACATTGTGAGGCTGGCGACAAGGTAGAGAGAGTCAGGGAATATGTGAGCGTCAAAGGGTGGAGGGTGAGCGAAAGACAGAGAGAGATTAAAGTATGTAAGAAAATGAGAGGGTGAAAGGAGAATACGTTTCACCTACATTAAGGTTGGGGACTTTTTAACAATGAGAGCAAGAGAGACAGCAAGAGAGACAACGAGCACGCAAAGAAAAGTGCGACGAGAGGAAGTAGCGTGAAATTGATAGTGGAGGAGAACATCTTTGTGAAGGCATGTCAAGGCATGGATGTGAACTGTTTTCAAAGAAACGATAAACAAACTTACACGTGGCATTTGTGAGCCTGAAGGTGACCGACTTGTCTTCGATGCTACACACATTGCGAACGGACACCTGGCACGTGTAATCGGCAAAGTCCTTGGGTCTGAGGTTTTTCAGCTTCAGCACCTTGGTCTCACCCTAGATGTGATGAAGCAAACACCATGTTAAAGTAGAAAAGAATAATGAAAAACGTATATAAACATGGATTGAAAGATGAATCAAATATGACCACATTTCTATTATAACACACAACATTACATCAATGAGAAAGCTCTGGCTTTTCTAAACTGGGCTATAATCTTGTGTAAAAGTCACTTCAATTTTTGATGAGCCGCACTATGATAAACAGGGTCAAAGACACACTTAGATAAAAACACACTCACACACACAGTGTTTGTATGAGTTGCCCTGATTATCAACTGAAGCGTCTCAAATCTACATCTAGAGAAATATGGAGGATGAATTTCGAACGGCTTTCACATGGGACCATTAGGAAAATGAGATGATCTGATTGTCAGCGCAAAAATAAAAGCTAAAACCATCCATCCTCTCCCCGGCTATTCTTAAAACAATATCACTCTCTACTCCAGTAAATCTCTTTGTACCGCTCATGTAGGCACACACACACACACACACACACACACACACACACACACACCCACACACACAACTCCCGTGGACACACAGAAGCAGTGATGTTAAAAGAGCAGTCTCTTTTAACATCACTGATCATTTTTCAGATCAAGAAGTTGTGTGTGATACTGTATAACTGTCTCTCTGCTCCAGTGGGTGACGGGCCAACATTGTCTGAGGGCGGCCCGGGAACAGCTCTGCTGGCTGGCTAATTGAACTCGAGGGGCACTGCTTTGTGGCTGACTGACACTTTGATAAGTGGAGAAAAAGGCAGCAGTCGTGCTAACGATTGATAAAGATTAGCGCTTCTTGTACTTTCAAGCATTACGTTTCACTTTGAACGTCACAACAGAACAGGTTTTTAGGATGAGTACGGTGATGTGTTTGGATGAACGTGACATCATAGCAAATAGCGAGTTTGGCTGAAGTTGATAGACTTGCACAATCGAATAAATATCAGCGCTGCTATTGTTACCCTAACTCTGACTTAGCATCAACAACAATGGTGAAACACTACACAGAAGACGGATGTGTGATAGTGAACAGGCCTTTTTCTGAAGTAAACTGGACGCAAGCCAACCACAGTGTGTGCTGTAAACCCTTAATGTTGGAAAGTTGGAGGAAGAGAGAGAGATTCAGGGAGAATGACCTGAGGACTGAGAGGAGAGCAGAAAGCAGGAAGTGATGTAAAACCTGTCCGTGTGTCTCTGCACTGTGCTCGCCTGTACCTGAGTGTAAAGCGGTTCATAGATGTCCACTCCATTGTCCTTGCTCTGTTCAATGAGCATGCTTCCACGTTTCCAGATGAATCGTGCGGGAGGGTTGGAGTTGACGGTGCAGCGCAGGAACACCGTCTTCTCCTGGTAGTAACTACCACGCACATCGCTGATGGTCTGGTGCACCGTCAGAACAGGTATGTCAAGGTCTGCAAAACACAGCAAAGGAGCAAAAGATAAAATCGTGAGGAGTCATGCATTGCAAAAGGGCCGACAGCTTATTGGTTATTTCCCAGCAGTAGCGTCTTCATTAAGGTCTTATTGTACCACACAGAAAAAACAAAAGCAAAATCACCTGCTTGGTTATATATAAAATCCCAAATTCTTCAGAGTATGCACAGCTAAAATAACCTCCAGCTTTTATACTGCTGTCGCCTTTCCTATGCAAAACATTGACCATGTTTTTGCGAGGCAAGGATGAGATTGAGCAACTGTGACACTACTGTAAATAAGACCAAAACAAGTTCTGTTTGTTGGTTGAATTTTCCACCCACACTGACCAAAAAGCATCCACACAGTTGTCTATTGATCATGGCTTCTAACGAGCATGAATGTCGAAACAATCTGTGTTTTGCCATTTCCCACTCCGTCTGTGACGCTCTCACACATTATTTTTTATATATTTCTTCTGCCATTTTTATCTCTTTCTCCCCACTTGCCTCGTTTCCCTGTGCATTTTCTTCATGGGAGTGTCATCTCCCTTTTCCTCCAGTGGATAGGATTTCAGCTGCTGTCACAGGCATGGAGGCTGCTCTCCCCTGGTTTCTGCCATCTCTCCAAAAGTCACTGCCACTTTCACTCCTCATCACTATCCCTCCCTCTCTATCCCCTCCTCCTCGCCTCTTGCCTCCATTTCTTACAAGACAGAGTTGTGTGTGTGTGTGTGTGTGTGTGTGTGTGTGTGTGTGTGTGGGTTTGTGTGTAATCCCGATTCTTTGCAGCCCAATTGGAATGTTGCGGACTTCAAACATCATGGAAACAATTTCTGCCAACAGCAGGGTAGCCTTTTCCACACTTTTCCTGCCTTTTTATTTTACCTCTCTCCTTTCCATGTTTTTCTTCTCTGCCCCCTGTCCATCACTTCCTTTCTCCTGTGTCAACCATGCTGCACCCTATCAGGAAGGCATGATGCAAGCTATAGAAAAGAGGTGAGCTGGTAGTGCAGCTACTATGTCCAGCCAGGTCCCACCTGATCCAGAAAGGAGGTAGGTATTTGTATTTAACACATATTTGGTTGCAATGTTTGAGAGGCACGACGTGTGGATAAGCAAGCTTGATTTTGGAGTTCCGTTGAGAAGGGCACAGCTGTCAAATGAGGGCCTTGCAACACACACACACACACACACACACACACACACACACACACACACACACACACACACACACACACACACACACACACACACACAAAAACACATAGAATTGCATCTGGACCTCCATCTAAGTGTGTGTGAAGCCTCAGCACAGCATCAGAGCATTTTGGTAGTTTAAAGGTGAAAGCTCTGGTAAAGAAACGTAAACTCACTCAGGTGATTTGTGTGACTATAGCTTTCTTTCTCTAATAAAAGGTGAGTCACAAGGGAATGCTAAGACTGACACATTCTTGCATGGCTTAAAGCTAGGTTGAAAGTGCAGAATCCCTGCCTGAATGTGACGGGTACGACGTGTGAGCTAGAATGGGTACGACACTGAAGCGATCACATGAACACTTGCGTCTACAGATGTTTCATCAAATCCTCTTCACAACAGTTTACCAAGAAAACGATCAAAGCTGCACAATTTACTGAAGGGCTTTAACATTACATTTGTGATGCATTCTTTGTATTTGAGTATTCTGACTGTGTTTGTTGCAATACCTGTGCAAAAAATAAGCAATATATGATGAATATGCAATTTAAACATATCAGACCTGCATAATTGCTTGGAAATCCAATAAATTCAAGCAGTCATTATTCAGTGCTACTTTTGGAATTCCATTAAAAGGTTAGATACTAAATGTGGCTTTTGTTTTACATCTTTACCTTAAAAAAGTTGTAAATTAAACAAAATGCATGCTGCAGTCATTATTCAGTATTTCAGCATTTGGAGGAAAAAAAAAGGAAGCTTTCTTTACTGCGTCTGACCTGGCTAAGCTGCTTACTTTAATGCACTGAAGCATTCTTGTGCCTCAGTTATTAGATATTTTCTCAGTGATTCATTGCTTGGCTCCGGGAAGTGCTCACCTGTTTTCATTCTTTTCATCTCCCCGTGGACACCCTCATTTATAAGACTACGAACCACAGAATGGGACAAAAGACCCAGCAGGAAACTTAACTCTGAGCAAGCACCAGCCTCTATAAAAGAGCTTTGCGAGCAACAGGCCATCAAATCTGGGCAGCTGTCAAAGATAGCTGCCTCTTGATATTGACCTCGTATGCACGTGTGAAAGAGATCTGGCAAAAGATCAGGCGCCTTTCTTCAATTTGTGAACGTGTGCGTGTTTGTTTGTGAGTATTTGTCCAAGACATGAACAGGATTTTTGTCTGATTTTCACAGATCATTTGCAACGTATGGGGAATCTTAGCTGACTAATGCCCTGATAGTGTGTGTGTGTGTGTGTGTGTGTGTGTGTGTGTGTGTGTGTGTGTGTGTGTGTGTGTGTGTGTGTGTGTGTGCGTGTCAGTGATCGAGAGTGACTATCTGCTGTCATACTGTCTGTTTCCTGACACTATGAATGTGATTAATGTGGAGAAAGTGAAAAAGTGACAGATTGACACAGACAGAAGTGGATACAGACAAGTAGATTCTCAAGCACATCACTTAACTTCAAATGGACAAACATCTTTGAGTCCCTCAGTCTACATGTATAATCATAAACGGCAAAAATAGTGTATTATTAGCAAACAATGAAAAACATAATTTTCTCTTACAGTGCAGTGCAGAAACTAAACTAATATAAACCAAGATTCCCATTGGAATACACACACACACACAGACACAGACACACACACACACACACACACACACACACACACACACACACACACACACACACACACACACACACACACACAAATTCCTCCTGCTGACCTTATATTAAAAGATTCATGACCATGGATAAAATGAAGAAGAGACCTTGAAAGCCTTTATTTTCACATGACAATTGAGTAGTTTCACAATCCAAGCTCCCTGGGTAAGCCTTACTTTACTCAGGTTGGGCCCTTAAGTAAATAGAGACACAAGATGAAACTGCAAGTGTACAGAAACAGAATATGAAACTTTAATGAAGCTTCTGATTTCCCCAACGTCCTGCCTTTGCAAACAGCTTAGATCAGTTGCACTATGATGCTTTTGTGAGCCCCAGCTTTTAATGTACTGCACATCCAAGCGTCCAAATATCAAGCTGCGCTGAGGGTCTGGCATTGTTTTCCACAAAGACGCCACACAGTGGAGCTGACACAAGGACATGTTAGTTCCTTTGAAGTGTGGCCCTTAGCCACACATGTGGAGACAGTACAAAATCTAATATATTTTATAAAGGGAATACTGTGTGTTAAGGAGTGACCTCAGCCCTCTTCAACCCAATGATAGCTACTAGAAATGTATGATCATTTCTTATTCATGTTTGTCCTCCTAGACACGCCATTAACTGTTTGCTCTGGTGTATATCCTTTTTTGGAATCTCTTGATTTGGTGTATTAAGGGGGTTTCCTCTAAATCAGCAGTTCCCAAACTCAAGAATGCCGCGGC